>NC_137690.1:847117-852117 GCF_963989245.1 Nansenia antarctica
TCTCCTCTCCCCTCCCCTCCCTCCTCTCCTCTCCTCTCCTCTCCTCTCCTCTCCTCTCCTCTCCTCTCCTCTCTCCTCTCCCCTCCCCTCCCCTCTCTCCTCTCCCTCCCCTCCTCTCCCCTCCTCTCCCTCTCCTCTCCTCTCCTCTCTCCCTCTGTTCCAGAAAGGAGAACATCTTTATTCCCATGCATGCAGGCGCGCGGGTTCTCTGTTCAGCAGTGAAAGTGTCGCAGGTCTCCACGCCGTTTCATCCTCGGGGCGCGGGGGGGGTCCGGACGAGGTGAGTGACAGGGCAGGAAAACAGATTACTGCTCAACAGCTGCTTTTTAGGGGGGTCCCCCCCCCCCTCCTCACACACCCCTCATCACTCCTTCACATTTTTTAATCTCAGGATTTCTCCTCTGTTCTTCGCGTGGTTCGTGTTTATCGAGGTTAAACTCTGCGGTTGACTCGGGCCTGAAGAGAAACAATAAACAGCGTAGAGAAATACGCTACATACTGAGCGTCGAGCAGCGACGGGATTTCTCTATGAATTAAATATTGAAATAAAGCGAATCACGAATAATGTCCATGTGCGTCTCTGGTTTGGATCATTTCAAACGGAACACGCGCGGCTCCTCGGGCGAGGCCCTATTCAGAGACACCGATTCAATTAAACGAATTAAAGGAGAGAACGGGAGGTTAACACGTGTTCTGAACACATCAATTAATTAAGATTAATTCAGATTATTGATATTTTACACGTCACAGCTCGAGTTGAAACATTATATGTTTCGGAATCGGGATATTAGCAGCGCGCATTAAACACCCTGTCTGAAGATGAATTCCATTTGTCTGCAAAAAATAGTTTCAAATGATTAGTTATCATGTGTCTATTAATATTAATATTAATAATAATAATAATAATAATAATAATCATAATAACAATAATAATAATCATCATAATAATAATAATATTAATAATAATCATATTAATAATCTCCCCTCCGCGCGCCTCCAGGTCCAGCAGCGTCTCGAGCCCGGAGGAAGAATCAACATCAACATTCTAAATGACGTTTCATCTTTAAAACATATATATGTTTAAAGAATCTTAATTTTGCAGCAATAAAGCTAGAAAAGATACACACATCTAGGAGATTCTAAACATCATTCTAAAATAAAACACCTGAAGAATTATTTTGGGGAGAAAATATCACAGACATAAAATAGATATCTAGCCTCTCTATATATCCACATTTAAATCGTTATGCGATAAAAGTTTAATACAAATGTTCAGATGAAAATAAAGGTGAGACGTCGCGCTAAGCAGACACATTTAAGATGTGATTTATTATTTATTTATGTATTTAGCATTCATCGCTTCCCCCTCCGCGCCACGGCGGCACAAAGCGACAAGCTGTTCCCGGCTTTGGAGAGAAAAGAGACAAAATCCCCCAATAATGGAGATTTGCAAATGTTTTTCAATTGACTTGACTCAATGAACAGTGGATTTTTTTCCGGGGCTGGGAGGGTGTCGGGGGGCGTGGGGTGGGGGAGGAGGGGCGGGGGGAGTTTGGCTGGAAAACCCACGGAATAGGAGCGAGACCGCGACGAGAGAGTAAATGCTTTTTATTTTATTTTGTCGGCTAAAAAATTTAATTAGCTTAGTACAGCTCTTCAGAGACAATGGCAGCTCAATATGAACCCAACCCGGGTCTCCTTAGAGAGACACACACTCTGGAAGTCAAAAGAAAAAACCCGTGAAGAAGAAAAGCAGAAAGCCCGGAGACGGCAGGTGACTGGCACGCGTAAAGACAAGAGAGACACTTTTGGCACACGGCTGATTATAGACAGAGAGAAGAAGAGAAGAAGAGAAGAAGAGAGGGGACACAAACGAGGTTTCTTCAGGTCCAGCCCCCCTCCGACCAGCTGAGGCGAGGACGTGAAAGGAGACCCGGCCACTCGAGGAGGTTTCTAAAGCAAACACAGACACACACACACACACACACACACACACACACACACACACACACACACACACAGACACAGACACAGACACAGACACAGACACAGACACAGACACAGACAGACACACACACACACACACACACACACAGACACACACACACACACACAGACACACACACACACACACACACACACACACACACACACACACACATAGACGCACGCACGCACACACACACACACACACATAGACACACACACACACGCACACGCACACGCACACTCGCACACACACACACACACACACACACACACACACACACACACACACACACACACACACACACACACACACACACACACACACAGAGCGTTAAGAAGCAGTGGTTATGGGAATGTACCCAAATGGCAGCTTTCTGAACCCCTCGCCCGCTCTCATATCATCAACCATTAATACATATTCATGGGCTGATCCATACAACATCCCGCTAAGCACCAATTCAGGGCCCGTACGGAGGCGAGGCCATGTGGCGGATTTAATAATCCCAGAATAAAGCGCCTTGTCCGGCCGCGTCGCGCCTCGTTAGGGCGTCACGGTGGAGGAGGAGGGGGGGGGGGTTGGTGTCTCGTCGCTGTAGCGGATCATCAGAAGCTCCTTAGAGGCTCTGAATGGACCAGCCGCCCCAGAACACCGCAAATGAGTGAATAATAGGCTATAATAGGTTATAATAGCTTCACTAATCAACAGAATTAGGCGAGACGCCACAGCGATAATATAGACGTGTCCAATCTGCATTAAGATGAGAGAAGCAGAGATCCAGGAGCCCGCGGAGAGGCTGAAGGTGTCTGGCACCGTGACACAGATGTCACACAGAGCGACGGGCTCACAGGTGGCTGAGCGACAGCTCGCATTGTGACACTTCCACCCAGAATCATTTTCATATTTTCTAATTTTTCAGACTAAACAATGTTTAGACGAAGAGCGTTGGAGTAGAAGGTCGAAACTCAACTATCCCACAGAAACGGATTTATTATATGAATAACAATAACAATAACAATAATAACAATAATAATACTAATAATACTAATAATATTAATGCTATTATTGTTATTGTTATTGTTATTGTTATTATTATTATCATTAAAACCCTGTTTGCACTTTGTTGACATCGCTGCTTAAATTCAACTGTTCGACCTTCAGAACAGGAGACAAAGGCGGCCCGGACAAAGGCGCTGAGCCTTCTAAGTGTTCTAATTGTTCTAAGTGTTCTAATTGTTCTAAGTGTTCTAAGTGTTCTAATTGTTCTAAGTGTTCTAATTGTTCTAAGTGTTCTAAGTGTTCTAATTGTTCTACAGTGTTCTAATCTAATTGTTCTACATCGTTCTAATTGTTCTAAGTGTTCTAATTGTTCTAATTGTTCTACAGTGTTCTAATCTAATTGTTCTACATCGTTCTAATTGTTCTACAGGGTTCTAATTGTTCTACAGCGTTCTAATCTAATTGTTCTACATCGTTCTAATTGTGCTAAGTGTTCTAATTGTTCTACAGTGTTCTAAGTGTTCTAATTGTTCTACATCGTTCTAATTGTTCTACAGCGTTCTAATCTAATTGTTCTACATCGTTCTAATTGTTCTAAGTGTTCTAATTGTTCTAAGTGTTCTAAGTGTTCTAATTGTTCTACAGTGTTCTAATCTAATTGTTCTACATCGTTCTAATTGTTCTAAGTGTTCTAATTGTTCTAAGTGTTCTAATTGTTCTACAGTGTTCTAATCTAATTGTTCTACATCGTTCTAATTGTTCTACAGGGTTCTAATTGTTCTACAGCGTTCTAATCTAATTGTTCTACAGGGTTCTACAGTGTTCTAATTGTTCTACAGCGTTCTAATTGTTCTACAGGGTTCTAATTGTTCTAATTGTTCTAATTGTTCTACAGGGTTCTAATTGTTCTACAGTGTTCTAATTGTTCTACAGGGTTCTAATTGTTCTAATTGTTCTACAGTGTTCTAATTGTTCTACAGTGTTCTAATTGTTCTAATTGTTCTACAGTGTTCTAATTGTTCTAATTGTTCTACAGTGTTCTAATTGTTCTACAGTGTTCTAATTGTTCTACAGCGTTCTAATTGTTCTAATTGTTCTACAGGGTTCTACAGTGTTCTAATTGTTCTACAGTGTTCTAATTGTTCTACAGTGTTCTAATTGTTCTAATTGTTCTACAGTGTTCTAATTGTTCTACAGTGTCCTAATTGTTCTACAGTGTTCTAATTGTTCTAATTGTTCTACAGCGTTCTAATTGTTCTAATTGTTCTACAGTGTTCTAAATGTTCTAATTGTTCTGCAGGGTTCTATCAGTGTGATGACTGACAGGTGAATATAACACATGATTTGCACGGCCACACCTGCTGTGAAATACAACTATGCAATTTCGGTAAACGAATTCCCCCCCGTGGCACGCTGGGACAGTTACAGATTACATAACGATACAACGACCCGCGGTACCACGTCTGTCTGGTATGAACGCCAAACACACTCAGAGCCTCAGACACACACACACACACACACACACACCTCCCTGCCTGGGACACACACAAACACCTCCCTGCCTGAGACACACACACCTCCCTGCCTGAGACACACACACCTCCCTGCCTAGGAGACACACACACCTCCCTGCCTGGAACACACACACACCTCCCTGCCTGAGACACACACACACACACCTCCCTGCCTGAGACACACACACACACCTCCCTGCCTGAGACACACACACACACACCTCCCTGCCTGGGACACACACACACACCTCCCTGCCTGGGACACACACACACACCTCCCTGCCTGAGACACACACACACACCTCCCTGCCTGAGACACACACACACACCTCCCTGCCTGGGACACACACACACCTCCCTGCCTGGGACACACACACACCTCCCTGCCTGGGACACACACACACCTCCCTGCCTGAGACACACACACACACCTCCCTGCCTGAGACACACACACACACCTCCCTGCCTGAGACACACACACACACCTCCCTGCCTGGGAC
>NC_137690.1:857117-862117 GCF_963989245.1 Nansenia antarctica
CACTGAAGATAGTATCTATAGTTCTGTCACACGGTGGGGGGTGGGGGGGGCTCTCTCTCTGCAGGGGGGGGGGGGCTCAGTGGCGCCCCCGGTGGAGGAGGCAGCAAACATTTCAGAAAGGAATGTGCTTCACGATAGCCCAATGGTTTCATCATCACCATCATCATCATCATCATCATCTGCCACAGAATGAAACTAAAGAGAAATTACTTGACTTCTGTGGTAGTTTTAGACAGAAGGTTGCCATGGTTATCTGTAGTTTTAAGTACATGATTGCCATGGTTATCTGTGCAGTAGAAAACGTGAGCTTTAGAAAACACAAAGTCGACAGTTAGAATCGTCATGTGACCAAACATCACACACACACACACACACACACCCTCACTCTGGGGGGGGGGGGGGGAGGGATGAGAGATGATAGAGGGATGATATAGGGATGATAGAGGGATGATAGAGGGATGAAAGAGGGATGATAGAGGGATGATAGAGGGATGATAGAGGGATGATAGAGGCCTAGCAGTCTTGAGCCAGAGGACCAGTGGACTGAGGTGAGATGTGACGTCACAAACACATGAACATGACCCGCGTCTGTGACACCACGTGAACACACACACACACACACTTGTCTTATTACACTTAAATACCCATGAACACACACAAGGATATATACCGACCAACACAACAACAACATCATCATCATCATCATCACATCAGACTCAGAATAACACCCTTCTCTCTCTCTCCCAGCAGATCATTGTGATTAAGCATCTCACACACCTAACCTTCAGCACCCTAACGCCGTCTAACGCTGTCTAACGCCGTCTAACGCTGTCTAACACTGTCTAACGCAGGAACAACTCCTCTGTGTTTGTCTCAAAAACTGAAATGATATTGCACCTCCCAGAACACAAAACAACCACACGAAGGAATAACCAAGATTAGGATTAAATAAGAAATTACACCATTATGAGGAATTTAGTACAAAACAAAACAAAAACCCAAAAAAAAAACGTTTTCTTTCCGACAATAATACATTACATGTCAATCTTACAACATTAAAATGGCCTACGTAAAAAACACAAATTAAACACAAGCACACAGACGTGCTTAAAATATTATCTGTCACAAAAACAAAACCATAATTCAGCTCCATACTCAAGACTGCTAAGCTACAGAAACCAGACAGGGTAGCGAGTGTCGAGCGCCACACTGACACGTCACAACTTCAAGTTTGATAAAAAATAAACAAACAGTTAGATTTCTAAAGACCAGAGGGTATCCCAAAAAATTGCCCGGTAAAATATCAGTATTTCTTCTTTTATTTTAGATTTTTTTTTAAAGAAAAGAAAAAGAAGGTTGTTGATTGTGTGTTAATAGTTTGTTGAGGTTTATTCTACAGAGAGGCTTTACAAAAATGAAACGGAAGCGGCAAAAGTGTTGAAAATACACCATAGAAACATGTCAATAGTACTGTTAATAGTCCTCCGGTCCTCCTCCATGACTCCACCCTCCCTCCTCGCCTACTGCTCCTGGGAGGGGAGAGAACAACTGTCAGACTGGGTCACATACAGATGACAATGTACATCTATATGTACATCTATATATACACATCTATATACTGTACATCTATATACACAGTGGCGCCGGCAGCCGGAATCCTGTACGCACTGTGCGTACAATTTTCTTTAAGGGATTTTTCTTTCCTGTAATAAACGTGCTTAATAAACTCTTTCACGTTGCCTTCAGCCAATCACCCAACCCGTTAGTTTGAAACATTACATAAAGGCCAATGATTGGTGTTTACGTCACTGTCACTACTGTAAATACATTTGATTTGATTTGATTTGACTTGTCACTCATTTGATCTTGATTTCTGGCGCTCAAATTATTTTCAACTAGCTCAACTAGCTTCCTAATTAGCTGTCTAGTGTCTGTGATTTTGAAAATGAGCCTTCTTCAGGCATTTGGGAGAGGGAAGAAAATATGCGAAGAGAGCAACACCAGCGAAGGCGCCAGCAGCAGTCAGCTACACGGTGACGAGCCCCCTACGGTAGTTAGCTGTGTAGCTAGGCCTGCTACCTCGTCCTCTGTCGTAAGTGCAAAACTCTTTTCGGTGCTAGCCTATGTATATTGGTGCGCTGTCACAGTGTCACCAAATAGGCCCTTTGTTTTCCCCATGTGTTAGGTGCGCTGTCACCTGGGCTGTTTTCATCTGTGTTTCGGGTGCGCCGTCACCATAATGTAATGTTTTCATCTGTTTCGAGGTGCGCTGTCACCATATTGTTTGCACGTGTCGTCACGGCATAATGGGAACGCCCACCTGGCGGGCAAAACAAATCTTTCTTCCGCTGCCTGCCAGCTATTTTATCAGGTTTTTACCAAGTAATTAGTTGTTTGACAAAATGCTGGATAGTTGCTGTGCAATCGGGTGCACTAACCGACGAGGAGACGACCCTGGGTTGGGCTTCTACAGAATTCCGTCAGAAAAAGAAAACCCAGAGAGGAGAAGATTGTGGATTTGTGCTATTAGACGTGTCTCAGTCCCTGTGGAGGGCAAACCTTCAAAGTACACACGTCTCTGCAGCGAACATTTCAATTTCAGATAAGCTCAAGTAAACACTGATTATTTTAATTATTTACTTAGCCACTTTACTCTATTATACTGAGCCAATTACCACTATTGTCATTGTTCATAGGTATTCCACCCCTATACATTGTACCGCACATTTCAAATCTTTTATCTAGTATTTTTTGTATAGATAGTTATTTTTTAATCTTGTGTCTGTACATATATTGGATTGACAATAAAGCTGACTTTGACTTTGACTAGCCTAGTTATTCTATTTTTAGTCATTATCTTTGCATAATCGTTCTGACATGGATTGTTTTTGTGGACGCTACCAGCTTGGAGTTGGTTGTGTAGGTCCTTTAGCTAGCTAACATTAGCATTATTGACCCATCCAGATCGAAAAAACAGATAACTGTCTGTACTTTTGTACGCTTTCATCCTGGCGGCAGTGTGAGGGGAAGGATTCTCCACAAGATATACTGTATGTAGACATCACCGAACTGCATCTCTGGCAGCGACTTCGCTGTTTTTAGTGATTGAAAATACTGCGGCGGGTGCTCTATATGGATCGCAAGTGTCCAAAATGTGTAGTTTGTTCACATATGTTTGTTTTTCTTCTTTTGAGAGGTGATCTAAATAATCGTTGCTTGAAACAGGTGGGAAAATGACAGGTCAGTGCTGCAGTTCTACGGAGTTTCCACTATGTTTTGCCCGCCAGGGCTCTGCGGCAGTCACGTGACTGCAAACTATGAATAGGTGATACAATCATCCAACCTATGTATATTGTAGGCTAGTCTGCGCTATTTAGTTTTGTTACGTTTCTGTGCGTACTATGAAATCGAATCCTGCCGGCGCCACTGTATATACACACATCTATATATACACATCTATCTCTGGGCTCTGGGGTGGGGGTGGTTGCCGTGGTTACCTGCAGGCCGGTCTGCGCCGCGGGCCACAGGTACGCCCCCTGCTGCTGCCTGTAGTACTCCGCCACCGCTGCACTGTATTCTGGGAGAGGACTCTGCTGGGACGTCTGTCCTGGGGGGGGGGGGGGGGGAGAGCAGGGGGGGGGGGGGGGGAGAGCAGGGGGGGGGGGACAGGAGCAGGGGGGGGGGAACAGGAGCAACGTCAGAACAGTATTTCCTTCCGGCCTATGGACGCGTCTTAAATGCACAAATAATGTCTAGAAAATAAATCGCATTCCAGCAACCTCATATATTTGTGAAACTATGAAGTGGAGGAGGAGGAAGAGGAGGAGGAGGGGGAGGAGGAGGGAGGAGGGAGGAGGGGAGGGAGGGGAGGGAGGAGGGGAGGGAGGAGGAGGGGAGGGAGGAGGAGGAGGAGGGAGGAGGAGGGGAGGGAGGAGGAGGGGAGGGAGGAGGGGAGGGAGGAGGGGAGGGAGGAGGAGGAGGGGAGGGAGGAGGGGAGGGAGGAGGAGGAGGAGGGAGGAGGAGGGGAGGGAGGAGGAGGGGAGGGAGGAGGGGAGGGAGGAGGGGAGGGAGGAGGAGGAGGGGAGGGAGGAGGAGGAGGGGAGGGAGGAGGGGAGGGAGGAGGGGAGGGAGGAGGAGGGGAGGGAGGAGGAGGAGGAGGGAGGAGGAGGGGAGGGAGGAGGAGGGGAGGGAGGAGGGGAGGGAGGAGGGGAGGGAGGAGGAGGGGAGGGAGGAGGGGAGGGAGGAGGGGAGGGAGGAGGAGGAGGGGAGGGAGGAGGAGGAGGAGGGAGGAGGAGGGGAGGGAGGAGGAGGGGAGGGAGGAGGGGAGGGAGGAGGGGAGGGAGGAGGAGGAGGGGGTACTGACCTAGCTTCTTGTAGTACTGCTCCCATGCTTTAGAATACTCCATCTGTCCCGCCTGCGACCCGTTGTGACCTGCACACACACACACACACACACACACACACACACACACACACACACACACACACACACACTCAGAACACAACACAACTAGGGATGTCCCGATCCCACTTTTTCACTACCGATACCTGGGCTTCAGGTAACTGCGATATCAAGTCTATAGTCCACAACAACAGCTGGCTATTAAAGACTGCAACAACAAGACAAGCAACAAACAGTACTCTGCAGAACTCAGTGACCAGCTGGTTTACAGTTAAAACTATTTAAACAGCAGCATTCAGCATCGTAGAAAAAAAAGAGTTACTGTCTGATTTCTAGTTTTAGTGCCTTCAGGTTTTTAATCTATTTATCTTCTCTTACAAATGGCAAATCAATTATAGGACCCTTTTTAAAAGTGTAGCCTAGAGACGCCCGCTGGTGAGACCAGAAACCAGTGGCAGAATCGACGGGGTGTCAACAATATCTGGTTTTAGTTTTTTTTCATAACAGCCAACTTGAAGTTTTAAAGTACCCAGTCCATATAATAAAAAACAGTTTAACGATCACTAAATACTTATAATCTGTGGATTGGATTCACTGT
>NC_137690.1:867117-872117 GCF_963989245.1 Nansenia antarctica
GGTAACAATCCAATCACTGCTTTATAAATGAAAACCCAGTGATGCTGTCTAGGTATTGATAGTGGAGCCAACCAGATAAACTGTAGAAGTTGAGATGACGGGTGGAGTACCCAGCCTTAGCTATGAAACGTAATGCAGACCGATAGACAGAGTCTAGTAATGTAGAATGATAGACAGTCTAGTAGAATGATAGACAGCACAGGCGTTGCAGCATATATATATATATATATATATATATATAGAGAGAGAGAGAGAACGTTACGTTGCAGCATATATATATATATATATATAGAGAGAGAGAGAGAGAGAGAGAACGTTACGTTGCAGCATCTATATGCATTTATTGGTGGCGGGCCGCCACGAATGAATTTCCTCCGCCACTAATTGATTCAGTCCACTTTTTTTTTATTTTATATATATATATATATATAATCGGAACATTTTAGCTGATTAAAATATATCTGATCCTAGATCAGCGCTATAATGGATGTTGACTAAAAGTGCACCTAAATCCACGCCCATCTCTCTAACCGCTGATCCAAAATCAGATTAATGACATTAAACATTCAGTTGACGACGTGACACAAGGGCTACTCCTGATTATATGAAAAAAGACGAATATATAGGCTATATATTTATTTTATTATTATATGATTTGACGCCGGCATGATGATGACTCCGCGAAACAGCGGTGGCAGGGTTGCCAGATGGGATTTTACAGCCTAACCAGTCTATTACCGCTAAACCCAGTAGCCCATGTGATAACCCGGCCCATCTGGCAACCCTGCTTTTAACCTGCAAACGTTGCAGCTCAAAGTGCACAGCAGCGAGCGAGAGGTAAACATGGCAAGACAAAGTAAGCTTAATAATGACTTCATGAAACCAAGCTACAATGAGTCTGAGGAGAAGTCTGGCTCTAAAGAGATGGAGGTAGTGGCTCCTCCAGCCAGAAAGTCTCGAGGGTTCAGAGTTAAATGGAAAGAACATTTCCCCTGGCTGCGTTTAGATGGGGAAGGAAAAATGTTCTGCTCACCGTGCAAAAAATCGGGGAGGAATAACGGATTCACGAGAGGAGCAACGGATATGAGAATGTCTCACTGATCACAGGCGGTGCAGTGAGCACATATCGGCGGTCAGTTTGAGGCAACAGCAAACCGCTATGCAAGGCCACTGTGAGCAGGCTAATGAAACGGCTAACAATAAGCTGCACTCTCAGCTACAAGTTGCATTTCACATGGCAAAAAATGGCATCGCATGTCATCAGTATGGCGCGCGTTCAGCGCTGGACATGGCATAGCGCGCATGCGAATCATGAAAGCCTATTATTATATTTATTATATAGCTCGCATCTAATCGTATCGGATGAGAAAGACATTAAACGGCATATACTGTATAGGCTACACAACAGTAATCACCGCGACAAACAGCTATATTATATTTTAATATGATGACCGGAATATCTCACGTTTGTCCGGTAAATTGAAATCTTCCCGGACACGTTGACCGGCACAATTTTTTTCTAACGGAAACCGTGATATATACGTTACGTCGCCATAATCAAGCACAGATAAAAACAAGTCTGTTGGTGGCATTGTACAGACATTTATCACATTGGTCCAAAAGCCTCTGTGACCCCTCCCCCCCCCCTCCCCCCCTGTTTCTCATGCTAATCCAGCCGTGAGGCCCCCCCCCCCACGCCCCTGACCTGCTCCATTCTCCTCTCATTCCCGGACACTTGACATTTCTATTGGCTCCACTTGTATTCTAGGTTCCTCTTCCTCCCCCCCCGCCCTCCCCCTCCCCCCCAGCCTAAACACAAACAACGCCCCCCCACCCCCCCACAGCCACATAATGGTCAATGACTTTTAAATGGCAGGAGATGGAGAGACGGAAGGATAATGAGCTGACTGGTGGGACTCTATCACTGCTGGGGGGGAGGGGGAGGGGAGGGGCTGAGAGGGAGGGGGAGGGAGGATGGGGGAGGGAGGATGGGGGAGGGGAGGGGCTGAGAGGGAGGGGGGGGGGCTGAGAGGGAGGGGGAGGGAGGATGGGGGAGGGAGGCTGGCTGCCAACAACGCCATTATCAACCTCAGACAATTAATGTCACATTACTGCACACACATTATCCCCCTCATTAAGCACTTTACCTAGAGAGAGAGAGAGAGAGAGAGGGAGGGAGGGAGAGAGAGAGGGAGGGAGGGAGGGGGAGAGAGAGGGAGGGAGGGAGGGAGGGAACTAGAGGGAGGGAGAGAGAGAGAAAGAGAGGAAGGAGGGAGAAAGAGAGAGAGAGGAAGGAGAGAAAGAAATAGATAGGAGGAGAGAATGGCGGGGTGGGAGGAGGTGGAGGTGGGAGAATTTCAGGAGTGAGTGCGTGTGTGTGTGTGTGTGTGTGTACCCCTGGACGTGTGCAGACCAGAGCCAGCCGGCCACAGGAAGTGATGTCATACAGGAAGTGATGTCATACAGGACGTGATGTCATACCTTTGCCGATGACCAGGCCACACTTGTCAGCAGGGATGGTGTAGGTGAGCTCCTGCAGCGCCCCGGGGGAGCTCAGCCAATCACGGCCTCGACTCCGCCCCCGCGCCCCGGAGCTGCCCCCGAACCCGTCACGCTCCTACACACACACACACACACACACACACACACACACACACACACAGAGAGAGAGACACACACACACACACACACACACACACACATACACACACATACACACATACACACACATACACACACATACACACACACACACACACACACACACACACACACACACACACACAAAGACACACACAGAGAGAGAGAGAGAGAGACACACACACACACACACACACACACACACACACACACACACAGAGAGACACACACACACACACACACACACAGTGGTGGTTACAGGTGCGGTCAGAGGACCTGAGACCTACTGGGGCTGTAAGGACGCAGTAGGTCACAGATGTAGGCAGGTGCCTGACCATGGAGGCTCTGTAGGTGACGACCAGAACCTGGAAGGTAATTCTATATGTGATGGGGAGCCAGTGTAGGGACGCTAAGATGGGAGTGATATGACATGACTTTCTGGACCTGGTCAACAGCCTTGCAGCTGCATGTTGGACCATGTGTAGTCGGCCCAGGGTGGATGTGTCGAGGCAGGTGAACAGGGAATTACAGTCGTCCAATCAGGATGACACAAAGGCGTGAATGATCGTTTCTAACTCTGCGTGGGAAACCACAGACCGGAGCTCAGCAATGTTGCGCAGATGGAAAAAACAGGTACGTGTCAGTGACCTGACCTGATGGTCAAAGTTCATTTGCTGGTCAAAAATAACACCAAGGTTTCTAAGCTTAGAGCTTAATGTTGTTGAGAGAGACACACACACACACACACACACACACACACACACACACACACACACACAGAGGGGCCCCATGCATGTAGACATTTTTAACTACTTAATTTGTGTGTGTATATATGTGACGGGCTCCAGTCGAGTTGCAAAGAACTCGCAAACGCCAAAGGCTTCAAATCTGTTCTCAAAGTATTTCTGGTCAAAAACTGATTTTCGTTTTTTGTCATCAGACGCAACTTGAAGTTTTGAAGTACCCACTCGTTGTTTTTTCGAACAGTTTTACGATAGTTAAATACCTGTACGTAATCAGCAAAATAAGCTTATTTTTAGCCTGATTTCTGCCGGGAAATTCTCTGTTTTGGGAGGGGAGAAACTGGATCCAGGTTTTTTTTAGGGATGCACGATATGCATTTTTTCCAAACGATACCGATACCGATGTTTACCCGCTTCTCGTGGCCGATAACCGATATGATAACCGATATGAGAACAGATATAATTTCACAGTTGATAACCTGTAGTTCATGCACACCTGAAGGTAAGAAAGGCTATGTAGTGAGCAAAGATTGATGATTTAATATTCCATAGTGATCTCACCAAATCTAACTTACATCACTATTGTTAACACAACAAAGAGAACACTTCTGACTCTTCAAATGTTAATTTATTAAAAAAAAGGAAATACATTTCAACATTGTTGAAAATCACATCACACTCGCTAGTCAAGCCAAACTATTGCAATGGGTGAGTAATCCCCACTGCTACCTAGCTCGCTTGTTTGTTTACTCCAGAATTAGTTTGACCAGACTCGTAAGGTAATACTAACCCTCAGTTACAACTACCTTAATGCCTCCATAATAATAAGCTGGCTAATTAGCTACAGTAATAATATTGCTAGGTGATAATGTTAGCCATAGCTAGCTAACTTCTCTTTGAAAAGTCCATCTGACCCAGTGACTAACACTGACAGATATTGACAGCTGACAGCAATCTAGAGGGGGAGTGTTTGGGGGTGGGGTTAACCAGCTATTGTTACCGCCCATTACCTGCCTGTGTGAAGGTGTGAAAAAGTACAACAACTTTGAAGGCCGTTTTCTCAGGATTGTGATTTCAGGGTTAACAACTTTCAAATACTCATGTCGTCTTAATTCTTTTCCCGATTTCAATGTATGTCGCATCATTTGAAAGCTTACAATCTGTAGTTTAAGCACATGTAAAAAACAGACATTTTTCTGCCAAACCTTTGGCAAACTTTGCTTACTTGTTGCTCATTTCACTAGAACGTGTCACATATGTGTGTGTGTGTGTGTGTGTGTGTGTGTGTGTGTGTGTGTGTGTGTGTACCTGGGCGGTCTGGATGAGGTGGTTGATGAGGTGGACAGCGTGTTGACACCTGTCAGGCTGCCCCATCACCTGGGCCACACGCTCCGGGCTGATCCCATCATCTGGAGGGGGGGAGGGAGTGAGGGGAGGGGAGACTTGTTAAAACCAACAGAACCTTAAATCAAAGAGAGTCCCCTTTGTACAAATGTAACAACCCCCCCCCCCCAACCCCCGCCACCCCCCCCACCTGACCCCCGACCCCCCCACACACACACCCCCCCCCCCACACACACACACACCCCCCCACCTGGTTTGAACTGGACTCTGACT
>NC_137690.1:877117-879617 GCF_963989245.1 Nansenia antarctica
TAGAGTCTTGTAATCGATGGTGTTAAATTGTGACATGGTTGTTATGTCGGCTGTTTGGGGGTGTTAGTGGGGACATGTTTTTCATGCCTGACACAGAAGACCTAATGCCTTGTCTAATGGTTTCTAATTTATTGTTTAAAAAGCACACAAGCTCATTGCATTTACTAGTTGAGTGAAATTCCTGAGCAATGGGTGTTGGGGGATTTGTTAGTCTGTCAACAGTTCTGAAACACTGTGTCTAGACTAGCTGGTTGTGTGTGTGTGTGTGTGTGTATATGAGTGTGTGTGTGTGTGTGTGTGTGTGTGTGTTTATATGAGTGTGTGTGTGTGTGTGTGTGTGTGTGTGTGTGTCTGACCTGCAGCTGTTTGATGGTGTCTCCTCCTCGTCCAATCACGAGGCCCACCTTGCTGGCGGGGATCAGCATCTCTGTGCAGGCTCCGCCCCCTCCCTCCTGGTCGCTATGGTAACCAGGGCCGCTCCTACAGCGCTCCACCATCTGACCCAGCATCCTCTTGGCCTGCCTGGGGGGGGAGGAGGGGGGGTCACACACACTCATATATACACACACACACACACTCATATATACACACACACTAGGGCTGCACGATTAATCGATTTTAAATCGAAATCGCGATTTGAAATGATGCGATTAGCTAATCGCAAAGCCTGCGATTTGCCTGCGTTTTTTTTTTTTTTTTTTGCTATTTAGCAGACGCTTTTAATCCAAAGCGATTTACAATTACGAATTACAGGGACATTCCCCCTGGAGTAACTGAGGGCTAAGTGCCTTACTCAAGGGCACACTAGTAGTGGTGTGGTTTCAGGCGGGATTTGAACTCACACAACCTTCCGATCACAAGTCCAACTCACTAGACCACCACTACCCGTATGGGATACGTCATACAGCGCGTCGGATTCAACGTCAATGAACGTCAACGTCAATGAACGTCAACAATGAACGTCAACAATAAAAATAGGTGATAGATAGATTCATCCAATCACCTGCCAAGTATTTTTTGAAAGTACCTGCCCTTTTCCAAACAGCTTCCAATTAAGCTTTCCTAGATGGTTGTGTGAAACAAACCACCTGAGTCAGGTTAGTAATGCTCCATCACATGTTTTAATCTGAAGCTTGATTTTAAAGCAACCCAACTTTAAAGCAACCCAATGTAAGTTTAGTTCTTTCACTCGTAGCTCGGGCTGTGGGGGTGCTAGAGGAGGGAGCCTCTAAGTCCCCTGAAGACGTACAAACAAACTGCACGTTGATACGACCTTCCTAGCCGGAGATATGGCCACACTTTACAAAAACTTCCTTCTTTTTTTTTTTTTTTGCTATTTAAAAAAATAATAATCGCAAATGAATCGCAATCGCGATATCTGTCCAAATAATCGCAATTCGATTTTTTTCCCCAAATCGTGCAGCCCTAACACACACATATATACACACACACACACACACCAGGGTTTCCGTTAACCGGTAATTGCCGGACTTTGTCCGGTAATTTTTTTTGAAGTCCGACTAATTGAAAAGTCGTCGGACATATTGTCCGGTGAAAATAATTCCCTTTGAATACAATTCGCTAAAGTTCACATTCTGATTCCTTCTATTTTAAAAAAGACGAATATATATGCTATGTATTTCTTTTATTATGATATGATTTGACACCGGCATGATGATGACTCCTAATGTGTAGGCCGGCCTATGCGAAACAGCGCACAGGTGCCACATGGGATTGATGCCAGATGGGATTACAGTTTAACCAGTCTATTACCGCTTAAACACAGTAGCCCATTCGGCGGTAACCCATGCCTATCTGGCAACCCTGCCAACCCGTCCACCATAGTAATACGCAAACGTTGCAGTTTAAACATTTAAACCTTCCTACTTTTCAGTTAATCTGGCTGTTGATGTCATTTAGTCATAAAAAAAAAATAGGCCATCACTGATTCATTATCACTCATTCCGTCCCCTCAGCGCTTGAAGAATATGCTAAACCGGCCATCCAGACCATCATTGGTCATTTTGGCCAAGAAATGACCAGCGATGATGACTCAGCACCAGCCACAGCCCCGGTCATCGATGCCACAAACGTGCAACGAGATGCCATCGGTGTCATGACAGCGCTTCGTGGTTATGGGGGCTTGCGTTTCTCAACAGCCTGCGAAGTCCTCATCCGAGACTTCAGCGAAATTTACCCAGAGTGGGCCACACTGGCCAAGATAGCCTGCTTGATTCCCGTCTCCAGTGCCTGCAGAGAGAGGATTCTCTCTGCAGAACCGAATTAAAACTGCGGACCGAAGTCGCCTTGGGGAGGGCAAGGTCACACGGCTAATGCGCATTGCAAGTTGCGGAGAGACACTTTGCAGCTTTGATTTCAAGTCCGCAGCTGCACGCTTCAATGCTGCCAAAAAGCGACGTTGGCCTAATAAGTAGCTGAATTATATGAGCAGCCATTGTTATTTTCAGAGTTTTTACTCTAGGCTATTTTATTTAAGGCT
>NC_137690.1:887117-897117 GCF_963989245.1 Nansenia antarctica
ACACAGCTAGCCCTTCTGTAAGGCTGTTCTAACACAGCTAGCTGTTCTGTAAGGCTGTTCTAACACAGCTAGCCCTTCTGTAAGGCTGTTCTAACACAGCTAGCCCTTCTCTAAGGCTGTTCTAACACAGCTAGCCCTTCTGTAAGGCTGTTCTAACACAGCTAGCCCTTCTGTAAGGCTGTTCTAACACAGCTAGCCCTTCTGTAAGGCTGTTCTAACACAGCTAGCCCTTCTGTAAGGCTGTTCTAACACAGCTAGCCCTTCTGTAAGGCTGTTCTAACACAGCTAGCCCTTCTGTAAGGCTGTTCTAACACAGCTAGCCTTTCTGTAAGGCTGTTCTAACACAGCTAGCCCTTCTGTAAGGCTGTTCTAACACAGCTAGCCCTTCCGTAAGGCTGTTCTAACACAGCTAGCCCTTCCGTAAGGCCACCAGTCGTTCTCTCCAGCTCCGTGTCTTGGTCGGCCTATCTAATGTGAAGTGTAGGTCAACAGCAGCAGCTCTCAGGCTGTATTATCTACTGAACAAACGCCAGGCAGCCCGCCTGCTGCCTCCCTCCACCAGGTAACCTTGACATGACAACACACAACAAAGGCCTGAGAAGAAAAGAGCAACATTGTCAGTGTCTTTTTTTTCTCCTTGCCTTTTCCTTCCCTCCCTCCCTCCCTCCCTCCGCCAGCCACTCTCCATCGACAGAGAGCAGAGAGAGACGTGTTGTGTTGAGGCTGAACAGAGACACGTCAGGACTCAGTGAGGAGCCCTGAACACACTGCAGCTCAGACCAGAACCTCTCTGTGGGTCGTCAGCACCACCAGGGTGTCCTGCACAACCCCGGGTCTGGACCTGGGCTCTGGCTGCCTGGTGTGAAACAGAAGAGAGAGAGAGAGGAGGGAGGAGGGAGGGGGGAGGGGGGGGGGGGTAGCGAGAGAAGGGGGGAGAGAGAGAGAGATGGAGAGAGGAGGGAGGGGGGAGGGGGGGGTAGCGAGAGAAGGGGGAAGAGAGAGAGAGAGAGAGAGAGAGAGGAGGGGGGAGGGGGGGGTAGCGAGAGAAGGGGGAAGAGAGAGAGAGAGAGAGAGAGAGAGAGAGAGAGAGAGAGAGAGAGAGAGAGAGAGGAGGGGGGAGGGGGGGGTAGCGAGAGAAGGGGGAAGAAAGAGAGAGGACGGGGGGGAGAGAGAGAGAGAGGAGGGGGTGGAATGAGAGAGAGAGAAAGGAGGGGGGGGAATGAGAGAGAGAGAGAAAAAGAGAGGAGGTAGAGTCGGGGGGGGGGGGGGAGAGGGAGAGAGAGAGGGAAAGACAGACAGAGGGGAGGTAGAGAGGAGAGAGAGAGAGAGACAGAGAACTGCAAATGCACCCACATCTCTGAAGCCACCAAACAATGTGGACATTCAGTTTCAGTAAACAACATAGTCCAGCTCAGTTTAAGGCCGTAATATACTCTAATCTTATTAGGCGGAACGAAAACCGAAAGGAAAAATAAATCTACTCTTACCTTCCCTGTAAAGACACAGCTAGAACCCGCCCCCCCCCCGCCCCCACCCACCCCCCGCCCCCCCCCATGCACACCACACAAGGTGCTCATGCAGCTGATATAACCTGTAGCCTCTTGACGTGGGAGGAGGGAGGGGGGGGGAGACAACATGGGGAGTGGGGGAGGGGGCAGGGTTATTCACCAGTGAGTCTGAACACCAGACGGGCTGACAACGACCCAGTCTGTCCACACCTACGGCACCTTGCACTACCCCTCTCACCTGTCTCACTCTCTACCCCTCTCACCTGTCGCACTCTCTCCCCCTCTCACCTGTCTCACTCTCTACCCCTCTCACCTGTCTCACTCTCACCTGTCTCACTCTCTACCCCTCTCACTCTCACCTGTCTCACTCTCTACCCCTCTCACCTGCCTCACTCTCACCTGTCTCACTCTCACCTGTCTCACTCTCTACCCCTCTCACTCTCACCTGTCTCACTCTCTACCCCTCTCACCTGTCTCACTCTCTACCCCTCTCACCTGTCTCACTCTCTACCCCTCTCACCTGTCTCACTCTCTACCCCTCTCACCTGTCTCACTCTCTACCCCTCTCACCTGTCTCACTCTCTACCCAGTTACATCTGATCTGGTCTGTGAGACCCACAACTTGTGGTTGTGTTGGGACTTCTCTGTGTGGTGGAGGGGTCAGGGAGGGGTCAGGGTTAGGGTGTCTGGGTCAGGGAGGGGTCAGGGTTAGGGTGTCTGGGTCAGGGGTCAGGGTTAGGGTGTCTGGGTCAGGGAGGGGTCAGGGTTAGGGTGTCAGGGGTCAGGGTTAGGGTGTCTGGGTCAGGGAGGGGTCAGGGTTAGGGTGTCAGGGGTCAGGGTTAGGGTGTCTGGGTCAGGGAGGGGTCAGGGTGTCTGGGTCAGGGTTAGGGTGTCTGGGTCAGGGGTCAGGGTTAGGGTGTCTGGGTCAGGGAGGGGTCAGGGTTACGCGGCGTGCACACAGGGCCATTGCGTTGCACCGGAAGTCATTCATCTCAATGGGGCCGTTGCGTTGATCAGTTGCCTTGCTCTGCATTGCGTTTCTTGACCGGCAGGGTGCGGCAATCAGTCAAAAAAATTCAGCTTTTTGCGTTGCGTTGGATCCGGAAGTAAACCGGAAGTAGTTTCTTGCCCGGAGCTCTCGCTTCAGATTTTAAATCCTCAATTTTGGCCGCCATTGGCTAAAATCTGTAATTTGGCTCTACAAGTGTTAATATGTCATTTTATGAAGTTTTTATATGTTTTCAGGCGAGAAAGTAACCATATATATTCACAAAATGTGTCCAGTTTATCAAAATAACCCGTTTATATATCTGATCTGACGTTTTTTTCCCCACTTCTGTGGGAAACTTCGCTAGCAACACGAGTAGAGTTGTTGCGTCTGCATCGCACGTTGAAGTACGTCAAGTCCAGTGTTTCCCCTAGGTTTGCTGCCTTGGGGGGGGTGGCATGGTGGCATAAATTGGTATTACCATAAAGCCCAATTCTAGCAGAATAAGAAAGATAGTATATCTACTTTAAGTAAAATAATAAAGTGCATCCAGTTAGCTCTTTAGCTGGCATGTGTGCAGCAGACTAGCTCATCTAATCACCTCTGAGCTAGCTAGTTAGCTTGCTAGTTCTTTGACACTATTTTACACTTTCTAGTCACAATAATAACGACCAATTTGAACCAATTTGCTCTGTTAGAACACTCAGCAATTATATTTGCTAACGTTTCAACTTGCTTACTATCCATCTGCAGACATCTCACCCGGCAAAAACTCTCTTGCGTCGCGCGCACACACTCGCGCACAATCTTGTACGCGAGTGTGTCCAGCGCAAAGCGAAGTGTGGAGATAGGTTTGGCTATGCGAGACTACTGGCGGACTAACGTTACCAACGAGCCCATGGGCTTGCCACTCGCCAGATTCGGGTTGGGTGCGTTTAAAAAAAGCGGATATTTTAGCCTGCTTGTCAGATGTTTGGTGTTTACGTCCGTAATAATTCCTCTTTCTTGGGGAGGCGGGGGGTTCCGTTGGGAGGGCGGCCCGCCCCCCCAAGGCAATGGTAGGGGAAACACTGAAGTCCATCCCACCAGGTTGCGCCAGAACGGTGGGTCACGGTCCGCGGTGTGCACCCGGCGTTAGGGTGTCTGGGTCAGGGTTAGGGTCAGGGGTCAGGGAGGGGTCAGGGTTAGGGTGTCTGGGTCAGGGAGGGGTCAGGGTTAGGGTGTCTGGGTCAGGGTTAGGGTCTAACCCCACATCCACAACTTCAGTAAACTCGACACCAGGTCGCTGCCTCGCGGACACGTGCGGCCAGCCGGTCCGCAGCACAGACACACAACACAACACAGTCCTACTGGGACGTGACAACACGGCAGCGAGGTGATAAAACAGCAGTTGTGAGGTTACCAGGCTCAGAGGAGCAGCAGACTGACCCGGGGTGGAGGACACTCTCCTACTCTCACCTGTCTCACTCTCTACATCTCTCACCTGTCTCACTCTCTCCCCCTCTCACCTGTCTCACTCTCTACCCCTCTCACCTGTCTCACTCTCTACCCCTCTCACCTGTCTCACTCTCACCTGTCTCACTCTCACCTGTCTCACTCTCTACCCCCCTCACCTGTCTCACTCTCTACCCCTCTCACCTGTCTCACTCTCTACCCCTCTCACCTGTCTCACTCTCTACTCCTCTCACCTGTCTCACTCTCACCTGTCTCACTCTCACCTGTCTCACTCTCTACCCCTCTCACCTGTCTCACTCTCTACCCCCTCTCACCTGTCTCACTCTCTACCCCTCTCACCTGTCTCACTCTCTACCCCTCTCACCTGTCTCACTCTCACCTGTCTCACTCTCACCTGTCTCACTCTCTACCCCCCTCACCTGTCTCACTCTCTACCCCTCTCACCTGTCTCACTCTCTACCCCTCTCACCTGTCTCACTCTCTACCCCTCTCACCTGTCTCACTCTCACCTGTCTCACTCTCATCTGTCTCACTCTCTCCCCCTCTCACCTGTCTCACTCTCACCTGTCTCACTCTCTCCTGTCTCACTCTCTACTCCTCTCACCTGTCTCACTCTCACCTGTCTCACTCTCTCCTGGCTCACTCTCTCCCCCTCTCACCTGTCTCACTCTCACCTGTCTCACTCTCTACTCCTCTCACCTGTCTCACTCTCACCTGTCTCACTCTCCTACTCTCAGGACTTATGGAACATCTCCGGCTTGACACTTGCATGAAACAGACACTTATGCTAAGCTAGGTAGGCTAGGAGCTACGCGGTGTTTTAAAACCGCAATCAAAGTTAGTTGAAAGGTTCCGGACGGGTCCGGGTGAGAGAGGGAGAGGGAGAGGGAGGGGGGGAGGTGTGTTACCTGTCTGGCCCGGTGCAGAGCGTCGGCGAACCCCTCAGCCTTCAGCATGTTCCCGGGCTGAGCCGGCGAGGCCTGTCCCTGGCCCGAGTCCGCCATCTTCATCTTCATCTTCGTCTTCATCGCCGGCGTTGCCAGGTGGGAGAGTCACTTTCCGGCCTAACAAGGAGTCACAAGTCTAAAACCCGCAACCAGCCCAAAACGTGGAATTGACTCAGACAGAAACCCGCTGATGATGACTATCAAACAGGTGCCCTTCTATCATCTCCTGCCTGCTAGACTGTGTGTGTTGTTGCCCCATGGAAACATGGATGTTTGTCAAATAAAATAATAAAACCTGCACATTGTATGTTAGATACTAGGGGGTGTGTGTTTTAACTTCACGCATTTTGTAAACTTTCAGCCACTGATATTTTGATACCGCCCGAATGCTGTTAACCTATAATAATAATAAGAATAATAACACGCTATTTCTCCAGCCCAGTGTGATCAAAAGCAGCCCATTCGGCGGGAACGCGGCCCATCTGGCAACCCTGGTCATCACCCTCAGACTCTCAGCTGGTTGGCTCAATCCGCTTCCGGGTTCGGTGGTCACGTGGTTCAGCTGTTGGCTCAATCCGCTTCCGGGTTTGGTGGTCACGTGGTACGGCCGCCGACGTTGAAAACGTCACGATGAGAGTGTGGCAGTTGTGTGAACAACAATTATTACAACAATTATTAAATACGCTTTATGTTTAATATGTTGTGTGAATGTGTAGTTTTTATGTGTAGAGATCAAATTGAGTAAGTAAATTAATAATTTATTGAGAAACATTACCTGTACAGACACACACACGCGCGCGCTTACACACACACACACACACACACACACGCACACACACACACACACACAGTACATTAGTTCCAGCTAGGTGTCATCTGACCACAGGTATGTGGTGTTGTAACTTATGGTGTCTCACTGTGCACCACTCACTACACACACACACACACACACACACACACACACACACACACACACACACACACACACAATCACTACACCCACACACACACACAATCACTACACGCACCTTCACACACACACACACACACACACAATCACTACACAAGCCCTCACATATACACTCACACACACACTACGCACGCCCTCACGCGCACACACACACACACAATCACTACACACGCCCTCACGCACACACACACACACACACACACACACACACCACACCTGAAATGAACTCTAACTTTTTCCCTTGTAAAAAGGACATATCCTTGTCACCCCCCGACCCCCTCCCCAGGTAAATGATACCCTGATAGCCCTGATATAATAAAAGTTATTCTTATTCTTATTATTATTATTATTATTATGATTATAACCGTCATATAGTCATGTGTGGGGTATGAGAGGCCAGTTCTAGATCATGATTATAACCTGGTTGGAATAGCAATTAGCATGGCAAGGCAAGGCAAGTTTATTTGTATAGCACATTTCATACAACAGGGGCAATTCAAAGTGCTTTACATGCATTATTTAAAAATACAGCAAGAGGAGCATAAGAAAATAAAAATTACAATGAATAAAAGCAAATATAAGAAGTAAATAGATAAAACATTTAAAAAGACAATAGTTAATGGAAAAAAGACATTGATAGAAGTGTTTGTGTTTAATCATAACTGGTGCAAAACATGAAGGTTTTTAGCTTAGATTTAAATATTTTAAGGGTTTGGGCCTGTTTGATTTCTTCAGGGAGTTTGTTCCAGGAGCACCGTGTTTTGTTTTCACTCTTGGAATTATTAGCTGATTTGACTCAGCTGACCTTAGGGACCTTGCGGGAATATAGGGTGGGAGGAGATCTGATGTGTATTTTGGTCCAAGACCATTTTGTGATTTGTATGTAATTGGGAGGATTTTGAATTCAATTCTCTGAGAGACTGGTAGCCAGTGCAGGGATCTCAGGATTGGTGTAATGTGTTCAAACTTCTTTGTTTTTGTTAGGACCCTAGCAGCGGCGTTTTGGATGAGCTGCAATTTACGAACAGCTCCTTTAGATAGGCCTGTTAGTAGACCATTACAATAATCAAGTCTACTCGAAACAAATGCATGGATGAGTTTTTCAAGGTCTTGCTTGGACATGAAACCTCTCATTCTTGTTATGTTTTTCAGGTGATAGTAGGCTGATTTAGTTATTGAGTTTATGTGGCTGTTGAAGTTTAGATCAGAGTCTAGAATTACACCAAGATTTCTGACCTGTTTTTTACTGTGAAGAGAGAGAGAATCAAGTTTTGCACTGACTTTCCATCTTTTGTTAGGTGCACCGAATACAATTATCTCTGTTTTGTCCTTGTTTAGTTGGAGGAAGTTTTGTGTCATCCAGGCGTTTATTTGCTCAATGCAATTACAGAGATTGTCAATGGGACTATAGTCGTTCGGTGAGAGGGCTATGTAGATTTGAGTGTCATCCGCATAGTTGTGGTAGGCAATTTTGTTCTTTTTTATGATGTGTCCCAATGGAAGCATGTAGAGATTGAATAGAAGGGGGCCAAGGATTGACCCTTGGGGAACCCCACATGTCATTTTAATTTGGTCAGATACAAAGTTGCCAATGGAGACATAGTAGCTTCTGTCCTGTAGGTAGGATCTAAACCAGTTTAGGGCAGTGCCCGAAAGTCCTACCCAGGTTTTTAGTCTATCTATTAGAATGTCATGGTCTACAGTGTCAAAGGCAGCACTAAGATCTAGTAGTACCAAAACTGAGATTTTTCCGGAGTCTGTGTTTACGCGAATGTCATTAAGGACCATAATAAGTTTCAGTGCTATGTAGGGGGCGAAAGCCTGATTGAAAGTCATCAAAGAGATCATTTAGGGTCAAATAAAGTTGTTCGTGGGCAACCATTTCAATAATTTTTCCTGAACAGGGAAGGTTTGATATGGGTCTGTAGTTGTTTAGTACAAATGGGTCTAGGCCGTTCTTTTTTAGTAGAGGCTTAATAACTGCAGTTTTCAGGGCTTCAGGGAAGATTCCTGATGAAAGGGAGGTGTTAATTATTTGTATTAGTTCGCCTGCCATGCAGCTAAATATGTTTTTAAAAAAGCTTGTTGGCAGGACATCAAGGGCACAGGTGGATGGTTTAAGACGTGACATGATTTTATCTAGGGTCTTGTAATCAATGGTGTTAAATTGTGACATGGTTGTTATGTCGGCTGTTTGGGGGTGTTAATGGGGACATGTTTTTCATGCCTGACACAGAAGACCTAATGCCTTGTCTAATGGTTTCTATTTTATTGTTAAAAAAGGATGCAAGCTCATTGCATTTACTAGTTGAGTGAAATTCCTGAGCAATGGGTGTTGGGGGATTTGTTAGTCTGTCAACAGTTGAAAAGGATGCGGGCATTATTGATGTTATTGTTTATGATCTTAGAGAAAAATGATTGCCTGGCACTTCTTATTTCTAAGTTATAGTTGTGAAGATACTCTTTATAGATATCATAGTGGACTTGAAGGTTTGTTTTTCTCCATCTGCGCTCTGCTTTACGACATTCTCTTTTTTGGGTCTTTACGGATGGGGCAGTTCTCCAGGGAGCTTTTTGCTTACTAGAGATGCATTTGGATCATAGAGCAACATGTATCATAGAGCAACACAATAAGGGGGAGGCAGGTAGTCTAGAGGTTAGAGGTCAGGTAGTCTAGAGGTTAGAGAGGCAGGTAGTCTAGAGGTTAGAGGTCAGGTAGTCTAGAGGTTAGAGAGGCAGGTAGCCTAGAGGTTAGAGGTCAGGTAGTCTAGAGGTTAGAGAGGCAGGTAGTCTAGAGGTTAGAGAGGCAGGTAGTCTAGAGGTTAGAGAGGCAGGTAGCCTAGAGGTTAGAGGTCAGGTAGCCTAGAGGTTAGAGAGGCAGGTAGTCTAGAGGTTAGAGAGGCAGGTAGCCTAGAGGTTAGAGAGGCAGGTAGTCTAGAGGTTAGAGAGGCAGGTAGTCTAGAGGTTAGAGGTCAGGTAGCCTAGAGGTTAGAGAGGCAGGTAGTCTAGAGGTTAGAGAGGCAGGTAGCCTAGAGGTTAGAGAGGCAGGTAGTCTAGAGGTTAGAGGGGCAGGTAGTCTAGAGGTTAGAGGTCAGGTAGCCTAGAGGTTAGAGAGGCAGGTAGTCTAGAGGTTAGAGAGGCAGGTAGCCTAGAGGTTAGAGAGGCAGGTAGCCTAGAGGTTAGAGAGGCAGGTAGTCTAGAGGTTAGAGAGGCAGGTAGTCTAGAGGTTAGAGAGACAGGTAGTCTAGAGGTTAGAGAGGCAGGTAGCCTAGAGCAGAGGTTCCCAAAGTGGGTGCCGCGGCACCCTGGGGTGCCGCAGCACCTGTCCGGGGGTGCCGCCAAATCTGCTCGTAAAAAATAAAAAATAAAAAATATAATATAAAATTATTATAATAATACATTAATAAACGTTTGTTTATTACATGTGCAATGGAGTTCATAAGCAAATAAAATATATATTTCTCAGATTTGAAAGATATTAATTTACTAACTAGGCCTACTAGTTACTAACTAACTACTCCTCACTGAAGTCTTGGACCAAGCGGTGAAAATGGTTAATTATGTCAAATCACGCCCGCTGAAGTCACGGCTGTTCAGCACATTGTGCAATGAGATGGGGTCCGAGCATGAGGGGCTCTTATTACACACAGAGGTCCGCTGGCTGTCGCGGGGCAAGGTGTTATCCTGTGTCTATGAGCTCCGAGATGAAACTGATCACTTTTGTCAGTGAGCACGACTTGCCATACAAAGAACAATTGGAAGATGAATCGTGGTGGATTAAGCTTGCTTATCTGGCAGATATTTTTAGCCACCTTAATGACCTCAACATAAAAATGCAAGGGTAGGCTGAGAATATCCTGACAGCGACAGACAAACTGAACGGATTCCGATCCAAATTGAGACGGTGGCAAGACGGGGTGGCCAAGAAAAACATTGAAATGTTTACGTTGACGGCCAATGACGCAGCACACAAGGCAGCGTCTTTCTTGAATCTGATCGCTGCGCACCTCCGTATGCTGGAGGAGAGATTTGAGTCCTATTTCCCTCCAATGAACGAAGACTTCGACTGGCTCCGGGATCCGTTCAACCCCCTCTCATCAGCATCAGCCGCTAGTTTGAGCAGCAAAGCTCC
>NC_137690.1:904617-912976 GCF_963989245.1 Nansenia antarctica
CTACGACCCAATCACAGCCGTGCTGATATCCAGTATAACACACGACCTCGAGTGTGATATTGCTTAATTATCAGGACTACTTAGTAACTAAGTTATGATATCTTATCAGGACTACTTAGTAACTAAGGACAACAAGTTATGATATCTTATTAGGACTACTTAGTAACTAAGGACAGAACAAGCTGAAACAAGTGAAATGCTCTAAGACAAAACAAACTGCCTGGTGAAAAGAAACAAGCAGACACCTATACTGCTGGTTTAACATGCTCCATCTTACTGAGATTTCACTTTTTGCAGTGTATGACTCCCCCCCTCTCTCCCCCCCCCCTCTCCCCCCTCCCTCCCATTCAGAGAGGTTTAGAGTATGACCCCCCCCCTCCCCCCCCTCCCCCCCTCAGAGAGGTTTAGAGAGTCCTGAAGGCAGCAGGACCTCAGGGTATTGTCTAGTAGAGAGATGGTGAAAAGACTGAGAGGTGTGTGTGTGTGTGTGTGTGTGTGTGTGTGTGTGTGTGTGTGTGTGTGTGTGTGTGTGAGTGTGTGTGTGTGTGTGTGTGAGACGGGTCGTTAGCGTTAGGCCTGACAAATGAGTGTATGTTTAGAAAGAGCAATGAAAGTTATGACTCTGAGTGAATTGCTTCACGGTTCCGCCCCCTCCCTCCCTCCCTCCCCCCCCCTCTCTGCTTGTCCAGGGTTGGTTGGCTGACAGATGAGGAAGTCATTCTGATTGGCCAGAACGTTAGCAGGTACAGACAGCTGCCCTTTGTGTGACCACAATATGTGGTGTGTGTGAGTGTGTGTGTGTGTCTGAGTGAGTGAGTGTGTGTGTGTGTGTGTGTGTGTGTGTGTGTGTGAGGTTGGGGGGGGGGGGGGGGGGTCAGACTGCACCCATCTGTTTCCCGGGACCCCCACAGCCGGGACCCCCCCCCCCCCACACACACACACACACACACACACACACTCTCTTGAACTCTGTCCTGCTTCATATCTGCACCATATTGCCCACCACACCACAGGGTGTTCCACCTCACTGCTACCTGACTAATACTGGAACTTAACGTCATGTTGATATATTAATCATGTTGATCTGCACTCTGCTGTTACTACGTATTCTATTATTGTTGTATTTTATATCCTGCTTATTTTATTATTGTTTTTGGATTCTGCTGCAATGCCAATGTCAGTGAACCTGAACCCACAAACTTAGATGATTGAAGTTGTACATGTATTGGTTCTCTGACCTTATACAGTCTGTCTGATTCAGATAGAGACGTTTACATGGAACATACTGGAGAAGCACTGAAGTAGATATATTATGTTCATATATAGAAAATATTTTATACAATCAATCAATCAATCAATCAATCAATCAATCAATCAGGGTTCTATTGTTTCATTCTGTCAACAAGTCCATGTTTACAAACATCAGTTATACCAGCTGACACAATCAAAAAGTGATGAAAACTAAATCATGACAGAAAGATGCTACATTAGCAACGAGTGATTATCAACACAACATCATGGAGGACATGAAGAGATGTTCTGTAGCTAGAGAGCTGCTCATCCTCTCCCTCCATCAGGTGGGTCTCATTAGACTCACACTGAAACACACATCCAGTCACTTCTGTGTACCATCAAAGAGCCACCAACAGATGTATGAATGATGAATGAATGAATGAATGAATGGACTTTATTGTCATTGCTACAGTACAGGTACCAAACAACGAAATTTAGGAGGGGTGGCTCCCCTGGTGTTAGGAAAGGGGGAAAAAAAACACTTTAAAAAAAAAAAGGGAAGGAGCTGGTTTACATAAATAAAGGCTATGTACACTATCCACTGTACTATACTGTACAGATAGACGACTAGGGTTGTCATATTGCACAATAGTATTGTTTCACGTTATTTAAAGTGTCACAGTTTGCAGGCTTGAAATGTACATGTTTGTGCCTCAGCACTACACCTGATTTTTTCAGTCCAGCAGCTGCCATACAATCCGTCCAGACTGTCCAGGGCCCAGAACTTAGGTCTTTGCTGTGTTCAGGGCCTGGACGGCCCTGTGGTAGAAGCTGTTCTTCAGTCTGTTTGTCTTAGCGGCCAGGGTCCTGAACCGCCTTTTCGAGGGCAGCCTGGTAAAGTGTTCGTACCCAGGGTGGGTCGGGTCCCTGGAGATCTTGGAGGCCTTCCTGAGACAGCGTGTGTTGTACAGCTCTTCCAGAGAGGGGAGGGGGGCGCCGGTGATCTTCTGTGCTGTTCTCACGACTCTCTGTAGCGCATTTCTCTCCGCTGTTGTGCAGCTGGAGAACCAGTTGCAGATGCCGTAGGTGAGGATGCTCTCCACTGCGCCGCGGTAGAAGGTCACCAGTATCTCCTGCTTGCTGTGTTCCTTCCTGAGGACTCTCAGGGTGTATAGCCGCTGTTGTGCCCTCTTGATGGTGCCTTTTGTGTTGTCCTTCCAGGTCAGGTCATCCCGCATGTGCATCCCCAGGAATTGGAGGGTTGAGACTCTCTCCATGCTCTCTCCGTCAATGAGCAGGGGCTGGATCTCGGACCTTTTTCTCCTGAAGTCTACGATGATTTCCTGGGTCTTTGACTTGTTCAGCAGCAGGTTGTTAACCTTGCACAGCTTGCTCAGTTGCTCTACCTCATCCCTGTACGCCGCCTCGTCCCCCCCCGAGATGCATCCCACCACGGTGGTGTCGTTTGCAAACTTTACGATGGAGTTGCTGGGGTGGACGGGGGTGAAGTCGTAGGTGTAGAGGTTGTAGAGGATGGGGCTTAGCACGCAGCCCTGGGGGGACCCAGTGCTGAGTCTGAGGGCTGTGGAGGTGTGGGGGCCCACCCGCACCCTCTGGGGGCGGTCGGTCAGGAAGTCCTTGATCCACGCACATATAGAGTGTGATAGACCCAGGTCTAGTAGTTTGGTCACTAGCCTGTCTGGAAGGATGGTGTTGAAGGCGGAGCTGAAGTCCACGAAGAGCAGTCTCGCGTAGCTGTTTCCCCTCTCCAGGTGGGATAGAGTGGCGTGGAGAGTCGTCGCGATGGCGTCCTCTGTGGACCTGTGGGCTCTGTAGGCGAACTGGTATGGATCCAGGTTGGGCGGGAGGCGTGTGAGTATGTGGGCCCGGACTAGTTTCTCGAAGCACTTCATGATGATTGGTGTGAGTGCCACCGGGCGGTAGTCGTTTAGGCAGCTCACCGTGCTTTTCTTCGGGACTGGGATGATAGTTGAGGTTTTCAGGCAGGGTGGGATGGTGGCCTGGGACAGGGACTGGTTAAAGATGTTGTTGAAAACCCCGGCCAGCTGGTCGGCGCAGTCTCTCAGCACCCGTCCCAGGACGCCATCCGGCCCTGAGGCTTTTCTGGGGTCCACCGCCTTCAGCACGCGTCTCACTTCATGCTCTGTGAGGGTGAGGCTGCTGAGAGCTGGAGAGAGTGGTGTTTGTGTTGTGGTTACCTCCGTTCGCCCCTCGTCGAACCGGGCGTAGAAGGAGTTCAGCTTTTCCGCCAGCAGGGGGTCGTCCTCCGCGGCTGTGAGCCTGTTGGCCCTGAAGTTTGTCATGTGCTGAACCCCCTGCCACACCCGCCTGGAGTCGTTGCTCAGGAAGCATTCCTCAATCTTCTCTCTGTGCTCTGCCTTAGCCTCCCGGATGCCACGCTTTAGGTTAGCCCTGGTGGTGCTGTACAGCAGTGTGTCCTTCGCTGAGAAGGCGTTGTCCCTCTCCTTGAGCAGTTTTTGGACCTTCACAGTCATCCATGGCTTCGTGTTGGGGTAGACCCGGACACGTTTGTCCACGGTGGCTGAGTTGGTGCAGTTCACTATGTGGTTCAGAACCGACGACGTGAACTGTTCCAGGTCCTCATGCTCATATTCCTGCCATGAGGTGTCATTCAGGCAGATCTGCAGTGGAGCGGACCCTGCTGGCCAGGTTCTGACAGTCTTAGTGGTGATGGGAGCACTTTTCCTCATGGGAGTGTAGGCTGGGATCAGGAGGATTGACACATGGTCAGACATGCCTAGATGAGCTAGCGGTCTAGCCTTGTAAGCAAGCTTGATGTTGGTGTATACCTTATCCAGTGTTTTTTCTCCTCTTGTTGCACATTTAACATGCTGATAGAACTTCGGTAGTACTACCTTCAGGTCAGCATGATTGAAATCCCCCGCGATTATGTGTACGGCTTGAGGATCCGCGCTCTGTCCACTACTGATGACGTCATGTAGCCGCGCCAATGCTAAGCTACCAACCGCGCTAGGCGGTATGTAAACACATGTAATGTACACTGCGTTGAATTCCCTCGGGAGGTATGTGGGTCGGCATTTAACAGTCAAGTATTCCAGGTCTGGGGAGCAGTGGCTACTTACAGTTTTCGTGTTTAAGCACCAGCTATCCTTCGTAGATATAATGAGGCCGCCTCCGCGCGTCTTCTCACTAAGCAGCGTCCGGTCCGCTCTGTGTAAAGTGCGGCCTTCTAGCGCGACCGCCGAGTCGATGATGGAGTCGTTGAGCCAGGTCTCTGTGAGAATAATCACACAGCTGTCCCCCACGGTGTTATTGGAAGCTACCTGCAGTCTCAGTTCGTCCATCTTGTTAGCCAGAGACCTTACGTTGGAGAGGAAGATACTCGGCAAAGCAGGCTTATCCGGGCTTCTCCTCAGCCTAGCTAGCAGGCCTCCTCTGCGGCCTCGGCGTTGCTTGCGATCTCGACGCCGACGCTTGCGCCTGAGGGTTGGGACCGTGTACCATTGTTCACCCGGTGTCCGAGCGATATCGTGTGGGATGTTTTTCTGTTTCAAGAATTCCGTTGTTACAGTCCTCTCGTTTTGCGCACCAACTTCTAGTAAGTCTAGTCTGCTGTAGGTACTATTTACACAACCGTTCCCTATAAGTACTGACATAAAAATGTACATACAAATGTGTTTAAAAACGCTACAAAGCACCGACGTCGGTAGCCCCTCTAGCCTCGCGTGTAATCGCGCCGCCATCTGTAATGTTGTGGGTCATGCTAGTGAACGGCAGCACCAGAGAGCTGAATGTTAGCCTTCTGTGTGGTTCACTTCTGCTCTCCACTGTTTCCTGCTCAACAGGTAAGAGGGTGGAGCTTCAGACAAGGTATGAGTCTCTGTGTTCAACGGTCACAAGCAGAATTATGTCAGGAATGTGTGTGTGTGTGTGTGTGTGTGTCATCTTAACACAAACCCATTTCCTGTTGTTGATGTTGTCTTGCATTGTAATTCACCATGCACCAAGAGATACACAACACCAAGAGATACAACCCCAGTCCCTAACCACAACACCAAGAGATACAACCCCAGTCCCTATCCACAACACCAAGAGATACAACCCCCGTCCCTAACCACAACACCAAGAGATACAACCCCCGTCCCTAACCACAACACCAAGAGATACAACCCCAGTCCCTATCCACAACACCAAGAGATACAACCCCAGTCCCTAACCACAACACCAAGAGATACAACCCCAGTCCCTAACCACAACACCAATAGTTACAACCCCCGTCCCTATGAATGAATGAATGAATGGTCTTTATTGTCATTGCTATAGTACAGGTACCAAACAACGACATTTGGGAGGGGGGGCTCCCCTGGTGCTAGGAAAGAAAAAAAACTAAAAAAACAATAAGGGAAGGAGCTGGTTTACATAAATAAAGGCTATGTACACTATCCACTATACTATACTGTACAGATAAAACGACTAGGGTTGTCATATTGCACATAGTGTTATTGCACATTCATTTAAAGTGTCGCAGTTTGCAGGCTTGAAATGTACACATTTGTGCCTCAGCACTACACCTGATTTTTTCAATCCAGCAGCTGCCATCAATCCGTCCAGACTGTCCAGGGCCCAGAACCTAGGTCTTTGCTGTGTTCAGGGCCTGGATGGCCCTGGGGTAGAAGCTGAGCTTCAGTCTGTTTGTCCTTGCGGCCATGGTCCTGTACCGCCTTTTCGAGGGCAGCCGGGCAAAGTGTTCGTACCCAGGGTGGGTTGGGTCTCTGGAGATCTTGGAGGCCTTCCTGAGACAGCGTGTTTTGTACAGCTCCTCCAGAGAGGGGAGGGGGGCGCCGGTGATCTTCTGGGCTGTTCTCACGACTCTCTGTAGCGTATTTCTCTCTGCGGTTGTGCAGCTGGAGAACCAGTTGCAGATGCAGTAGGTGAGGATGCTCTCCACTGCGACGCGGTAGAAGGCCACCAGTATCTCCTGCTTGTTGTGTTCCTTCCTGAGGACTCTCAGGAAGTAGAGCCGCTGTTGTGCCTTCTTGATGGTGGCTGCTGTGTTGTTCTTCCAGGACAGGTCATCCTGTATGTGCACCCCCAGGAATCGGAGGGTTGAGACTCTCTCCACGCTCTCTCCGTCGATGAGCAGGGGCTGGACCTCAGATTTTTTCCTCCTGAAGTCCACGATGATTTCCTGGGTCTTTGACTGGTTCAGCAGCAGGTTGTTAACCTTGCACAGCTTGCTCAGCTGCTCTACCTCATCCCTGTACGCCGCCTCGTCCCCCCCCGAGATGCAGCCCACCACGGTGGTGTCGTCTGCAAACTTTACAATGGAGTTGCTGGGGTGGACGGGGGTGAAGTCGTAGGTGTAGAGGTTGTAGAGGATGGGGCTTAGCACGCAGCCCTGGGGGGACCCAGTGCTGAGTCTGAGGGCTGTGGAGGTGTGGGAGCCCACCCGCACCCTCTGGGGGCGGTCGGACAGGAAGTCCTTGATCCATGCACATATGGGGCCCTATTATGCACTTCATAAGTCTTAAGCAATAAGACGAGGCGGTAGATCTAAACTTAAGACGTGGAGGCGTGGTCAAGGCCACTTTGCTATTATGCGTGCGGTAGTGGGCGCCTAAAACCCGGCGCTAAGCAAAGAAATTAGTCATGGGTGTGTTTTGGGCGTCTTCTCAATCAACCCAATCAGCGTGCCAGGTGCCATTCCCTTTAAGAACCGGCTGCGTTGAGTCATTAGCGCTATGCTATTATGGAAGTCCTAAGAAGGAGGTCAGCGCGCTTCTCTGCAGAAGAAAGTAACAAGCTCGTGCATGATTATTTTCTGAATAAACACGGCAATACCTCCGCTTGTGAGTTGAGAAGTATTACAGAGGGGTCGCTGGAAGACTGCAGGAATGACAGATGTTGATGTCATTATATTACGCACGGCATGCTCGTACTGTATGTGCACAGTATGCGGAGGCAACATACTGTACAGCGCTGGCCTCTCCCTTCTGAAATAAAGCATTTATACTGTGACCGTAATTGACGTCTTGCCGTGGAGCCACGTGCGTGAAGTCTAAACTTAAGAACTTTTCAAACCACTTCTTAGCGCTAGGAGCAAAGTCAGATCGCATAATAGCAGGGGCGCCTAGTGCACTTCATTAACATATGAACACTCCCACAATGAGTAATATATGCACGGGAGTATTACGTCTTATGTGTGGGCGCCTATCGACACCTGCATAATAGCAGTAGCGCGTATGAAGCGCATAATAAGGGTGGCGGTAGGTCTTAACCTGGCAGTGCGTCTTAATTAAGACTTAAGACGGCAAGTTAAGAAGTGCATAATAGGGCCCATAGAGTGTGATAGTCCCAGGTCTAGTAGTTTGGTCACTAGCCTGTCTGGAAGGATGGTGTTGAAGGCAGAGCTGAAGTCCACAAAGAGCAGTCTCGCGTAGCTGTTTCCCCTCTCCAGGTGGGATAGAGTGGCGTGGAGAGTCGTCGCGATGGCGTCCTCTGTGGACCTGTGGGCTCTGTAGGCGAACTGGTATGGATCCAGGTTGGGCGGGAGGCGTGTGACTATGTGGGCCCGGACTAGTTTCTCGAAGCACTTCATGATGATTGGTGTGAGTGCCACCGGGCGGTAGTCGTTTAGGCAGCTCACCGTGCTTTTCTTCGGGACTGGGATGATAGTTGAGGTTTTCAGGCAGGGTGGGATGGTGGCCTGGGACAGGGACTGGTTGAAGATGTTGGTGAAAACCCCGGCCAGCTGGTCGGCGCAGTCCCTCAGCACCCGTCCCAGGACGCCATCCGGCCCAGAGGCTTTCCTGGGGTCCACCGCCTTCAGCACGCGTCTCACTTCATGCGCTGTGAGGGTGAGGCTGCTGAGAGCTGGAGAGAGTAACCCTAACCCTAACCCTAACCACAATACCAAGAGATACAACCCCCGTCCCTAACCACAACACCAAGAGATACAACCCCCGTCCCTAACCACAACATCAAGAGATACAACCCCCGTCCCTAACCACAACCCCAAGAGATACAACCCCCGTCCCTAACCACAACCCCAAGAGATACAACCCCCGTCCCTAACCACAACACCAAGAGATACAACCCCAGTCCCTAACCACAACACCAAGAG
>NC_137690.1:920676-943176 GCF_963989245.1 Nansenia antarctica
AGAGTTGATACCATTGACATTCCTGATATAAAGCTGGGACTCTCAACTCTTGCTATCCCTGTTCATATCAGTAACAGAACAGTTAATTGCAAGTCTGAATGCTTTATACACCCCTCAAATTTAATTTCTGTACCCTGCCACACACAGCCCATGTAACAGAGTTGGGAATGTATGTTTAGCTGTGGTGAATGTAGATGAGTTTCGCCGTGCTTTGAGCAGCCCTGGTTGTTGTTGGAGCCCCCCTTTGGAGTTTGGGTGTACTGCAGGTCTGCACGTTCTTTGTCCTTCTCTTGTTGCCGTACTTGCGGTGGTGCGTCAGAACATGGCCGCCACCTCAATGGGTATGTGCGCATGTAAAACGCTCCTCGTGTTTTGTTGTTTGTATGGAGAATCTTGTAATGTAGGGTGAAAATGTTGGTGTAGTACTGTGTTGTTTGTTTTTACATGTATTGTGATGTATTGTGATGATGTGAAACAGAACATTTATTGTATGTTATTTTGAACGTGCAGATTCACAAGCAGACCAGAGAAGAATTGTGTTCTATATGTCTTCTCTGCAGGTATGTCGCTCCACATGTTGTTTGTAATTGTTATTTGTAATGTTTGAGGGAAGTTTGTGTCCTTTCTGTGAACAAATTGTCCTGATGTGAAATGTACATAGACGGTGGTGAGAGAACATGGCCGCCACCTCAATGGATTCACAAGCAGACCAGAGAAGAATTGTGTTCTATATGTCTTCTCTGCAGGTCAAATAAACGAATTAAATGAAAGAAGTTTGGCTGTTTGACCATCGTTACACTGGTGCCGTGACACGTCGATCTCAAGATCAGCTGAACGCCGATCTCCGTGGGTGCTGCGTGGATGCCAGGTCTTAGTGTGATAGATCAAGTGTGGTCAGAGTATTATAGTAAATGGTCATTCAGTCTGAGGTCTGTGATTATATCAGTTTAAAAAGTGCTTTGATTGTTTTGGTTTTTATGTCCTGCTGTAACTTTATATATTTTTTTAAACATTATTATTATTATTTTTTTTTTCATTCAGTAATATTACACAACGCAAGTCTGTACCACTATGGCTCAGAGGCCAGGTTTTAATGATGAGATTTTTGCCAGTCCAGTGTTGCCTATGGGGAGGGGTGCATGGGGGGCATGTCAGAGCAGAGCAGACAGTGCTGTCATAGACATCGACAGTGACATTGACATTGACAGTGCTGTCAATAGTAGGGAGGTGGGGTGTTCCCAGTTGTTTATTGACAGTGGTAGAGGCACAGGGTCAGGTCAGGACCCAGGTTGTGCTGCTGTCGGACAGTTTACAGGGGAGGCTCCTCCCACATCCACACCCAGTGTTAATGACACTGAAGCTCTTCATCACCTTTCAGACATGATGGGTCAGCTAGGTGCTCAGATTGGCGAGTCCATTGTAACCAAGTTAATTTCAGCTGGTGTAGTTCACTCAAGTAGTATGAGCAGTGCACACCTCAACTGCACATCGCCTCCAGATCCTGTAACTGATCCTAATGTTGTTAGACAGGAGGTTCCGTGCGTTACTGTGAATGTAACATCAGACAGGGAACCACCAATGTTCCGAGGTGATAGTTCTGATAAGTGTTCAGTCCAGGACTGGATTGACATGTCTAAAGCTTATCTGAGAAAGCAGAAATGTCCAATGCATGAACAGGCTGAGGAGATACTGGCAAGGCTGATGGGTAAGGCAAAGGATGTTGTGAGGGTTGGTTTGCGAAGCGATCAGACACTTGATGTGAAGCAGAACCCTGATCTCATCTATGATATCCTTCTCAAGTACTTCAGTGATGTGTCATCATGCCTCCCGTTGTCAGATTTCTATGCCACTCTACCCAGACCCAATGAGAACCCTGTAGACTACTGGTTGAGGATCAACAAAGCAGCTGATGTAGCTGGTGAGGGCCTTCGCAGACAAGGTAGGAGGATGGAGAACGTGGGTGAAGAGGTAGCACGGATGTTTGTCAGGCATTGCCCGGACTCTGGACTATCCCGTATTCTGGAATGCAAGGCTATTGAGGAGTGGAGCTCACGAGACATACAGTTGAAGATTGATAATTATCAGAGAGAGCTGAGAGCCTCTGGCAGGACCGGTAGTTTTGTGCCATTGAAGAGCCATGCCACCGCCCTCCACACTGTGCAGTCTCATCCAGAGCCTTCGATTCAGTCTGTGTCTGAGCAGTGTTCCACCCAGTACCCCCCTTCTCCTGCCCATAGTCCAGTGTACCACACACAGTGTCCGCCTTCTACCCTCATTCCTTCCCAGGACCATGCTTTAGGCCAGCTTCCGTGCCACTCCTCCGCGACTGCTGTGGCCCAGAACACTCAGCAATCTGAAGACAGGATTCTTGCTCGCATTATGGAGAGGCTGGAGCAGATGATGGGGAAAGTGCAGCAGCGTGACAGTGCTCCTCGTGGCGGAAGATACCAGGGTGGCGCCCGTGAGAAGGCCTGCCGAGTCTGTGATGACAGTAGACACACTACCATCTCACACTGCATGTCAGAGAAGCTGTGCTTTGTCTGTTTAGCCCCAGGTCACACAAAAGTTGAGTGTCCCACCAGGTCGTCCCGAGCACCTCAGCCTCAGGGAAACTAGGTGGCCTGTATTCAGAGGGAGAAAGTATAGGTCGCCAAGTAAACTCCCATTGTGAGGACGAATCTAGTGCTGAGACAGTGTATATAGCTCTCAAAAACTCAAGTGATAACTCTGAAGATATTGTTTATCAGAATACGCATACAATTAGTGGTAGTGACAGCCTTTTCTACACACCTGTGACAGTTGGTAATACAGTGACTCTAAATGCTATGCTAGACAGTGGGTCTATGGCTTGTACAATGAGTAAGACGGCAGAGGGAAAGCTTAGAGAGGTTGGAGTTGCTACAGAGCATAACCAGTTCAGTTCAAATGTGGTGCTTGTTGGCTGTGGTGGTCGCCGTGTCAAGCCTGAGTCAGCTTTCAACGTGGAAATGGAGGTGTATGGCTGTAGGATTATGGTTCCCACTCTGGTAGTTGAAGGCCAGCATGATGAGTTGATACTAGGCACCAATGTTATTAAATATATCCTCCGGCAGTATAAGCAAAGTGATGGCTACTGGAAGGCTGTGTCTACGCCCTGTCCTGCTGGCGATCCAGAATCTGAACAGTTTCTCTCGATGCTCGCTGGTCTGAACCGTTGGCGAGGTGACGTCATACCTGACAAGATAGGCACAGTCAGGTGCAACTCAGCCGTGTGTCTTGAGCCTGGTCGGGAGTACCTGATGTGGGGCAAGCTACCCAAGTCCACTATTGTGTCTCCTGGTAGCGCTGTGATGACAGAGCCCACATCGTGTCGCTCAGCTCCAAGAGGGGTTCTGGTGGCCAGAGTTGTTACTCCTTTGTGGGGAGACGGATGGGTTCCATTGAAGCTGATCAACTCGTCCGACAGGCCCGTCTTGGTAAGACGCAATGCTAAATTGGCCGACGTCTTCTCCTGCATTGCGCTCGAGGACATGGATGAGACCGGACCTGCTGAGGTCCCACTACTCAGTTGCTGTCAAGTAACCCCGTCCAGTGAAAATGCGGCCCGCACTGTTGATGAGGAACTGAAGTACATGGGATTGAGTGGGCTCGACATACACTCCTGTGACGTGTCTGAACAGTGTAGAAGCAAGATGGCTGACCTGGTTGTGCGCTACAAGGACATCTTCTCACGCCATCACCTGGATTGTGGAGAGGCAAAGGGCTTCATACATCGCATTCACCTCTCAGATCACAGGCCATTCCGGCTCCCATTCAGACGAGTGCCCCCCAGTCAGTATCAGAAGTTGCGCCAAGTACTGAGTGAGATGGAGGAGAAAGATATAATCAGGAAGTCAACCAGTGAATATGCATCTCCGTTGGTTCTTGTATGGAAAAAGAACGGAGATCTCCGTATCTGTACAGACTTTCGCTGGCTGAACAAGAGGACCCTGAAGGATGCTCACCCTCTCCCTCACCAGGCCGACTGCTTAGCTGCACTTGGAGGTAACTCCTTGTTTAGTACTATGGATCTAACCTCAGGGTTTTATAACATGCCACTACACGAGGATGACAGAAAGTACTCTGCCTTTACAACACCTATGGGCTTGTATGAGTATAATCGCCTCCCGCAGGGCCTCTGTAATAGTCCTGGGAGCTTCATGCGTATGATGACTAGCATTTTCGGAGACCAGAACTATCTGAGCTTACTGGTTTATCTGGATGATTTATTGGTGTACGCCCCTGATGAGAGGACAGCTCTGGAACGCTTGGAGATGGTGTTCAGTAGACTGCGTGGTCATAACCTGAAATTGGCCCCCAAGAAGTGTTTTTTTCTCCGGAAATCCGTCAAATTCCTCGGCCACATAATTAATGACAACGGTGTGTTGACTGATCCCAGCAAAGTTGAGAGCATCGCAAAGATGACAAGTGCTGACCTGATGGAAGCGGACGGTGTAACCCCCTCACAGAAACGAATCAGATCTTTCTTGGGGATGATCAATTATTACCAGCACTTTGTGCCTAGCTTCTCCGCTATTGCAAAGCCTCTCTTCTCTCTGTTGACGGGCCAGAAGAGAAAAGGGAAGGTGAAACAGTCCAAACAAAGGTCACAAAGCAGGAAGTTGAAGGTTACTGACTGGACCCCCGAAACGGAGCAGGCTTTCCAGAAGCTGAAAACGGCGCTGGTTGAGACGGCTGTCCTGGCTCACCCTGATTTCAGCCGTCCCTTCATGCTGTCAACGGACGCGTCCCTTGATGGCATCGGTGCTGTCCTGTCGCAGATCCAAGAGGGTGAAGACCGAGCGAGGCCAATCGCATTCGCCAGCAAGTCCCTCTCTCAGTCTCAGAGAAACTATCCAGCCCATCGGTTGGAATTCCTAGCCTTGAAGTGGAGTGTCTGTGACAAGTTTAGCCATTGGTTGAAGGGGCATGATTTCACTGTTTGGACGGACAATAATCCATTGACTCATATCATGACGAAGCCCAAGCTGGACTGCTGCGAGCAACGATGGGTGGCTAAGTTAGCGAGCTATAACTTCGACATCAAGTACGTGCCAGGCCCACAGAATGTTGTCGCTGATGCCTTGAGTCGTGTGCCTTTCGTCAAGCAGAGAGTCAGTCACAGATTACTTGAAGAGCCCTACAAGAATCTCCTCTCCGAAGTCCAGGATGTGTCGAGTGCTTCTGTACAGGACGCCTTCCGGTCGTCCAATGATAGTGGTGACACTCCACGCCAGGCAGAGAGTTACGCTCAAAGTGTCCCATCACCTCTGCATGTCCACGCTCAGTCTATGGAGATGGATGAAGTGTCTGTTGTTCTACAGTCATATGACGATCTGTGGGAGGTCGGAGCAAGAACGCGCGCTGTAGCAGTCTTGCACCATTTGCCTCAGTTAGTCCCAGGTGGTCAGGACTCACTTCCTGCTTACAGTGAGAAGGAACTCCGGGATGAACAGCTCAGAGACAGGACTCTCTCTCGAGTCTTGTACTATGTGGAGAGACATCGGAGACCCTCCAGGAGAGAGAGAGATAAGGAATCAGTCACAGTCATGAGGTACCTGAAGCACTGGGAGAAACTTGTTGTGAGCAATGGGATACTCTACAGAGTCTCGAGGGATCAAGTCGTGAAGTCAAAACGCCGCCAGTATGTGGTTCCTGAGTCTAAGAAAGTTGAAGTTCTGAGAGGTGTTCATGACCATGCTGGCCATCAAGGTCAGTTCAGGAGTCTTGGCTTGGCCAGACAGAGGTTCTTCTGGCTCAACCTCGACAGAGACGTAAGAGACTACGTCCGTAACTGCCAGCGGTGTATTGTCAGTAAGACTGTTGAACCTGCTGCGAGGGCGCCTTTGCAGAGTATCACATCAACCAGGCCACTTCAGCTGGTTTGCATTGATTTCTGGTCAGCGGAGGACTCAAGGAACAAGTCAGTTGATGTGTTAGTTGTTACTGACCATTTTACAAGAATGGCCCAGGCATTCCCCTGCAAAGATCAGTCAGCCAAACAGGTGGCGAGAGTTCTATGGGACAAGTTCTTCTGCGTCTTTGGGTTCCCAGAACGTATCCACAGCGACCAGGGAGCTAGCTTCGAGAGTCAACTAGTGAGTGAGCTGCTCAGAGTCTCCGGTGTCAGAAAGTCGCACACAACCCCGTATCACCCGATGGGTAACGGTAGTGTGGAACGTTTCAATAGAACTCTCGGTAACATGATCCGAGCGCTTGAACCAGAGGCAAAAATCAACTGGCCGAGGCGTTTGCAAACTCTGACGTTCATGTACAATAGCACAGCGCATGAGTCAACTGGCTATGCACCTTTCTATCTGATGTTTGGGCGTACTCCTCGTCTCCCTGTCGATATACTCTTCCGGACAGTCCTGAATGATCCAGCTGTGGTCAGCTACGACAAGTATGTGATGTCTCTCACGAAGGATCTGAGAGAAGCTATGGTCATAGCCCAGGAACATGTCATAAAAGAACAGCACCGTCACACAGAGCTCTACAACAGACGAGTGAAAGGGCCCACCATTGACGTCGGAGACCGTGTGCTGTTGGCGAACAAGAGAGAGAGAGGAAAGAGAAAGGTGGCTGATCGTTGGGAGTCTACTGTATACACTGTGGTGGATAGGAACTCTGAGACTCACACATATAGGATACAAGACACTGTCACTGGACGAGAGAAGGTAGTCCACCGTAATCTATTGTTGTTGGTGAACTTTCTGCCGGTGTATGATACGAGTGTGATCTCTGACCCAGTTTCATCCCTGTCTGCTGTTCATACATCAAATGAGCCAAGTGATATGTCCGTGTCGGAAGTGGAACAGGATTCCTTGCCTGGGGAAGTGAGTAGAGGAACCGCGTTCGAGTCGGAGAGAGTGGATTCCTGTCCTGGGAGTGAGGGAGGGGAGGTTGAAGACATGGAGTATGGGGGAAGAGCTGTTCGGGAGAGGGATGTTCCCTTGACTGTTCCAGAGCCCAAGGATCCCAAGGGAAGAACCCTGGAGTGGGTCACCCAGTTACCATTCCCTGACCACTCACGGACAGAGGCTACTAACACTGTAGTGTCTTCAGTCTCGTTTGCCCCTCAGAGGGTTCCCGAGCAGATGGCTGAGGAGCAAATGGTAGATCAGTCCATTAACTCTGATTCTAGATTTGTGGTTAGCGCTGATGATTGTACTGATGTTTCTGGTAACACAAATCAGACAGATGATGCTAGTGACACACAGCGTACTGACACTTTAGCTTCTGTCACACAGTGTGAACATCCTAGTACAGTCACACAGGTCAAGTCCAAGTTTGGTCGCCTTATCAAACCAGTTGACAGATTGATTTATACTATGTCAGGACAAGACATTATTCAAGACACTAAGTCAAACATTCGAGCTGTTTGCAGGTCAGTGTTCCAGGCTTCCCACAGTTAGATAAGCCGAAGCTCAGTTCAGTGCATGTATACACTGTGCACACTGACATCCTATGACATATAGGTTTGTTCGTTATTCTGATTGTTTCATAAGAGGTTGTGGCCTCTTGAAGGCTAGTAATACACAGTGAAAATAGGGTCTTGTGGGGTGTAGAACGCATCCTACCGCCAGTAGTTGGTTGGAGAGGTAGTTTACCTCTCTTTCCACTTCATCCTTATAGGATACTTTTCAAGTTGGCTGTCCTGTCCTTTGGCGGCCCTATGTAATAGTGTAAAAAGTAAAAAGTAGTATTTAAATGTATAGTTGCTGCTCAAGGTTGGCGAAATTCAGGGGAGGTGGGTGTAACAGAGTTGGGAATGTATGTTTAGCTGTGGTGAATGTAGATGAGTTTCGCCGTGCTTTGAGCAGCCCTGGTTGTTGTTGGAGCCCCCCTTTGGAGTTTGGGTGTACTGCAGGTCTGCACGTTCTTTGTCCTTCTCTTGTTGCCGTACTTGCGGTGGTGCGTCAGAACATGGCCGCCACCTCAATGGGTATGTGCGCATGTAAAACGCTCCTCGTGTTTTGTTGTTTGTATGGAGAATCTTGTAATGTAGGGTGAAAATGTTGGTGTAGTACTGTGTTGTTTGTTTTTACATGTATTGTGATGTATTGTGATGATGTGAAACAGAACATTTATTGTATGTTATTTTGAACGTGCAGATTCACAAGCAGACCAGAGAAGAATTGTGTTCTATATGTCTTCTCTGCAGGTATGTCGCTCCACATGTTGTTTGTAATTGTTATTTGTAATGTTTGAGGGAAGTTTGTGTTCTTTCTGTGAACAAATTGTCCTGATGTGAAATGTACATAGACGGTGGTGCGAGAACATGGCCGCCACCTCAATGGATTCACAAGCAGACCAGAGAAGAATTGTGTTCTATATGTCTTCTCTGCAGGTCAAATAAACGAATTAAATGAAAGAAGTTTGGCTGTTTGACCATCGTTACACCCACACAGAGACCAAACACAAAACCACTCAAGCTAGCACTTTTCAATGCCAGATCCTTAGCTAATAAGTCTCTCTTAATCAACGACTTGATTAGCTCCTATGAACTAGATTTCTTATTTATCACTGAGACCTGGTTAGATAAAGATAACAAGACACCAATTCTTATTGAGTCAGCACCCCCCAATTTTAGAACCTTAGATGTCGTTAGATCCCACAAAAAAGGTGGTGGAATCGCCTCTTTCTTCCGAGACAGTTTTAACTGCAAACAGAAATCCTTCGGGGAATTTTTATCATTTGAATATCTTTCAGTTGTTTTTAAATGTTCCACTCGAATTATTTTTATAATTTTATAAAGACCACCCCAATACTCTACTAGCTTCTTTAATGAACTTACAGAGCTTCTCTCCATCATTACTACTGAATTTAATGGTCTGATCATTGCTGGTGATTTCAATATTCATGTAGATAACTCAGAGGACAACAAAGCCAAAGAACTCTCTGTTCTGTTAGATGTTTTTGAACTTCAACAACATGTGAACCTCCCTACTCATAATCGAGGTCACACTCTGGACCTTATCATCACCAAAGGCCTAGATATTTCAAATGTTGTTGTAACTGACATTGCCCTGTCTGACCACTGTTGCATATTCTTTGACGTATCTATCTTTCCTGTTATTCAAACTATGTCTAAAACTATTTCCAAACGATATATCAATGAAAAGACCAGTGCACTGTTCACACAGGCCTTTTCCCTAGCCCCCCCACCCCAAACTTCTATTCCAACCTCAGTAAATGACCTTCTACACGATTTCAACTTAAAAATCACAAAAACCATTGATGATATTGCACCCATTAGATCCAAATGCATCTCTGGTAAGCAAAAAGCTCCCTGGAGAACTGCCCCATCCGTAAAGACCCAAAAAAGAGAATGTCGTAAAGCAGAGCGCAGATGGAGAAAAACAAACCTTCAAGTCCACTATGATATCTATAAAGAGAATCTTCAGAACTATAACTTAGAAATAAGAAGTGCCAGGCAATCATTTTTCTCTAAGATCATAAACAATAGCATAAATAATGCCCGCATCCTTTTCAGAACTGTTGACAGACTAACAAATCCCCCAACACCCATTGCTCAGGAATTTCACTCAACTAGTAAATGCAATGAGCTTGCATCCTTTTTTAACAATAAAATAGAAACCATTAGACAAGGCATTAGGTCTTCTGTGTCAGGCATGAAAAACATGTCCCCATTAACAACCCCAAATAGGGCGGACATAACAACCATGTCACAATTTAACACCATTGATTACAAGACCCTAGATAAAATCATGTCACGTCTTAAACCATCCACCTGTGCCCTTGATGTCCTGCCAACAAGCTTTTTAAAAAACATATTTAGCTGCATGGCAGGCGAACTAATACAAATAATTAACACCTCCCTTTCATCAGGAATCTTCCCTGAAGCCCTGAAAACTGCAGTTATTAAGCCTCTACTAAAAAAGAACGGCCTAGACCCCTTTGTACTAAACAACTACAGACCCATATCAAACCTTCCCTGTACAGGAAAAATTATTGAAATGGTTGCCCACGAACAACTTAGCAATTATTTGACCCTAAATGATCTCTTTGATGACTTTCAATCAGGCTTTCGCCCCCTACATAGCACTGAAACGGCCCTTATTAAGGTCCTTAATGACATTCGCGTAAACACAGACTCCGGAAAAATCTCAGTTTTGGTACTACTAGATCTTAGTGCTGCCTTTGACACTGTAGACCATGACATTCTAATAGATAGACTAAAAACCTGGGTAGGACTTTCGGGCACTGCCCTAAACTGGTTTAGATCCTACCTACAGGACAGAAGCTACTATGTCTCCATTGGCAACTTTGTATCTGACCAAATTAAAATGACATGTGGGGTTCCCCAAGGGTCAATCCTTGGCCCCCTTCTATTCAATCTCTACATGCTTCCATTGGGACACATCATAAAAAAGAACAAAATTGCCTACCACAACTATGCGGATGACACTCAAATCTACATAGCCCTCTCACCGAACGACTATAGTCCCATTGACAATCTCTGTAATTGCATTGAGCAAATAAACGCCTGGATGACACAAAACTTCCTCCAACTAAACAAGGAGAAAACAGAGATAATTGTATTCGGTGCACCTGACAAAAGATCGAAAGTCAGTGCAAAACTTGATTCTCTCTCTCTTCACAGTAAAAAACAGGTCAGAAATCTTGGTGTAATTCTAGACTCCGATCTAAACTTCAACAGCCACATAAACTCAATAACTAAATCAGCCTACTATCACCTGAAAAACATAACAAGAATGAGAGGTTTCATGTCCAAGCAAGACCTTGAAAAACTCATCCATGCATTTGTTTCGAGTAGACTTGATTATTGTAATGGTCTACTAACAGGCCTATCTAAAGGAGCTGTTCGTAAATTGCAGCTCATCCAAAACGCCGCTGCTAGGGTCCTAACAAAAACAAAGAAATTTGAACACATTACACCAATCCTGAGATCCCTGCACTGGCTACCAGTCTCTCAGAGAATTGAATTCAAAATCCTCCTAATTACATACAAATCACAAAATGGTCTTGGACCAAAATACATATCAGATCTCCTCCCACCCTATATTCCCGCAAGGTCCCTAAGGTCAGCTGAGACAAATCAGCTAATAATTCCAAGAGTAAAAACAAAACACGGTGCAGCAGCTTTCAGTCACGCTGCTGCATGCTCCTGGAACAAACTCCCTGAAGAAATCAAACAGGCCCAAACCCTTAAAATATTTAAATCTAAGCTAAAAACCTTCATGTTTTGCACCAGTTATGATTAAACACAAACACTTCTATCAATGTCTTTTTTCCATTAACTATTGTCTTTTTAAATGTTTTATCTATTTACTTCTTATATTTGCTTTTATTCATTGTAATTTTTATTTTCTTATGCTCCTCTTGTGGAGGGATGGAGGGATATGGAGGGATATGGAGTGGTGTAGAGGGATGTAGAGGGATGTAGAGGGATGTGGAGGGATGTAGAGGGATGTGGAGGGATGTAGAGGGATGTAGAGGGATGTGAAGGGATGTGGAGGGATGTAGAGGGATGTAGAGGGATGTGGAGGGATGTAGAGGGATGTAGAGGATTGTAGAGCAATGTGGAGGGATGTAGAGGGGTGTAGAGGGATGTAGAGGGATGTAGAGGAATGTGGAGGGATGTGGAGGGATGTAGAGGGTTGTAGAGGGATGTGGAGGGATGTGGAGGGATGTAGAGGGATGTAGAGGGATGTAGAGGGATGTGGAGGGATGTGGAGGGTTGTAGAGGGATGTAGAGGGATGTAGAGGGATGTGGAGGGATGTAGAGGGATGTAGAGGGATGTAGAGAGATGTGGAGGGATGTAGAGGGATGTAGAGGGATGTAGAAGGATGTGGAGGGATATGATTAAACACAAACACTTCTATCAATGTCTTTTTCCCATTAACTATTATTAACTACTATTAACTACTACTTTTTAAATGTTTTATCTATTTACTTCTTATATTTGCTTTTATTCATTGTAATTGTTATTTTCTTATGCTCCTCTTGCTGTATTTTTATATAATGCATGTAAAGCACTTTGAATTGCCCCTGTTGTATGAAATGTGCTATACAAATAAACTTGCCTTGCCTTGCCTTGCGGACAAGCCAATACAGCAATGACATCATCCTTCTCTCTAATGACATCATGCTTCTCTCTAGTGACTTTATCCCTCTCTCCAATTACTTCATCCCTCTCTCTACGGATACGAACTGTCTTGAATATGAGTGAAGCTAGTCCAATCACAGTGAGACCTCCCAGAGTGGAGACCACAGCAAGGGACACTATCCAGGGGTGTGTGAGGTCAAACAGCTCATTAGGGACGTGACACTCTGTCTCCAACATCTCATTGGTCTGCTTGTGTTGAACTCTACAGATGTACTTGTTGGTGTTTGTCTCCTGTACAATGACATGTCGTTTGACTGTGTAGAGTCCCACACCATCTCTGTGTGTCTCTGGAGGTCCAGCAGAGAGAGGGACTCCTTCACTGTCCTGCCACACCATGTCAGGCTCAGGGTGCCAGCCTCTAGATTCACACAGCAGACCCATCCCCCCCTCTCTGTGTCCCTCAATGGAGACCACTGGCTGGTACCCTACAGCTTTAACATGGAGTTGAATAGCAGAATCTTCATACCAGGGCATGGACTCAATATAGCATGTACTGTATAAGTTTCATCATCAGTAGCTTGGACATTAGACAGCTTCAAGGAGGTGTTGCCTCTCCTCAGTTCCTCTTTAAACAACGATGTCCTTCCTCTGTAGGACCAGATCTGATGTTCATTCTGGTCTCTGCCGTCAAGGTAAAGATGGACGCGAGGGTCTGAGAAGTCGCGTCTCACCCACTCCACTCTCATGTCCTCAGCACTGATGTTGGGTTTGAGGTGACAGGGCAGGATGATGTCATCACCACGCGTAGCATCAACACGTGAGGGAGTGTGAACCGTAAACCTCTGAGAGCCTGCTCTCTGTAGGAGAAGCAGGAGAGTCCACAGACACGCTGATAGAGTCACCATCGTTCCTGCAAGAGACAATCCCAAAGCTGTATGAATCATAGAGACCCTGAACCTCTTACTGGTGCAATACAGCGGGCGTCTAATAGATATTATGGCCCAAAGAGACAGACAGACCGTTAAAAAGACAACTGTTATGGTTCTTATTTAAAGAGACAGGCGGACAGGTAAAAAAGACAGCCTGTTTATAAATAGCTGTTTATGAATAAAGTCTGTAATAGCAGTGGATACACAGCGTTACTTAAACATGTGAAAGTGTCTCGTGTTAAGTAGATGTTGAATATCATTGTTATCTTCAGTCATGTAGCGAACTGACCGGTTTGTCTGCAGCATAATGCCATTCCCTTGCTTCTCACAACTGACCCTAGAAACACAACGTGTGTCAGTGGTTTTATAGTTTGAGATGTTGTTTACATGTTTCTATAAGTTTAAGATCTCCAGAGAGAACTCACCTTGTTGGCGTGATCCTGTAATCCGTATGAACTTTAACCCCTTATGTAAACGCCATCATGTCAGAGAGAAGAGGGTGTGGGGGGGCCAAAGGGCAGAAGGTTGTAGGAGTGAGATCTAGTTAAACATGGACAGGTGTAGGAGTGGCCTTCTGTGTCAGTCAGACAGACGCTCAGAGTTAAAGCATCACAGTCGTCTGGAAGCAGCGGAGAAGGACACGCCCTTCATTGTTCCTTACTTGTGATTGGCCAAGCACAGTTTCAGGAAGTCAGTGGTCTTGTTGATTTAGACCCATCCGGATGAATCCGATCGACTGCAACAATCACCAGGGTAGACAGTTAGCAGATCTACTGCAACTATCACCAGGATAGACTGACTGACACAACCTCTCTCACTGTCTCACTGACACAACCTGTAACTGTCTCACTGACACAGCCTGTCTAACTGTCTCACTGACACAGCCTGTCTAACTGTCTCACTGACACAGCCTGTCTAACTGTCTCTCTGCCACAGCCTGTCTAACTGACACAGCCTGTCTCACTGTCTCACTGACACAGCCTGTCTCACTGACACAGCCTGTCTAACTGTCTCACTGACACAGCCTGTCTAACTGTCTCTCTGCCACAGCCTGTCTCACTGTCTCACTGACACAGCCTGTCTAACTGTCTCTCTGCCACAGCCTGTCTCACTGACACAGCCTGTCAGCCCACATCCTCCCCCATCCTCCCCTGGCCTCCCCCATCCTCCCCTGGCCTCCCCCCATCCAGGAGAGAGAGAGAACACAGACGTCAGACGTCACTGTATGTACTTTATTTACAAATATGATCAATTGCATTATGGTCAATAAAATGAACAGTACAGGTGAGAGGAGCTGGGCGCCAGATTATAAATAAGGAGGAGGAGCCAGATGGCGTGGTCACGTGATACAGCCGGCTGGTTGGCATGACTACAGTCGGGCGTTGGTAAAACGCACACGCACACACACGTGCACACACACACACGCGCGCACACGCACACACACGCGCACACACGCACACACACACACACACACACACACACACACACACACACACACACACACACACACACACACACACACACACACACACTGTAGTCATGGTGACAACAGGAGGTCTCGTCAGGCGGGAAGGGAGGTGCAGATTATTGGATTATCTGATATGATGGAAACAGCGCTCAAGATTCACAACAACAACAACAATAATAATAATATAAAGAAAATGTACAAATATGAAAATAAAACCAGCGTCAGTTGGATTAGAGGACTAGGTTATGGAGGTTCTGTCGAGGGGAGAACTTCTCCTTCAGGCTGAGAGACTGTCGGGTCAGGTCCAGACCCACTAAGACCCCGGGTCAGGGGTCAGGGGTCAGGGGTCACACGCTCCAGTCAGGTCAGGGAAGATTGGAATGATTTTAAAAGAAGAAGAAAATAAAATTTAAAAAAAATAAAAGAAGGAAAACGTAGCGGAACCCCTGGCACCTAGCAACCTAGCATTAGCCTGAACCCCTGGCACCTAGCAACCTAGCATTAGCCTGAACCCCTGGCACCTAGCTCCCTAGCATTAGCCTGAACCCCTGGCACCTAGCTCCCTAGCATTAGCTAGGGTGTAGGGCCTAGGGTGTAGGGGCTAGGGTGTAGGGGCTAGGGTGTAGGGGCTAGGGTGTAGGGGCTAGGGTGTAGGGGCTAGGGTGCAGGGGCTAGGGTGTAGGGGCTAGGGAGTAGGAGCTAGGGTGTAGGGGCTAGGGTGTAGGAGCTAGGGTGTAGGGGCTAGGGTGTAGGGGCTAGGGTGTAGGGGCTAGGGTGTAGGAGCTAGGGTGTAGGGGCTAGGGTGTAGGGGCTAGGGTGTAGGGGCTAGGGTGTAGGAGCTAGGGTGTAGGGGCTAGGGTGTAGGGGCTAGGGTGTAGGGGCTAGGGTGTAGGGGCTAGGGGCTAGGGTGTAGGAGCTAGGGTGTAGGGGCTAGGGTGTAGGGGCTAGGGAGTAGGGGCTAGGGTGTAGGGGCTAGGGTGTAGGGGCTAGGGTGTAGGGGCTAGGGTGTAGGGGCTAGGGAGTAGGAGCTAGGGTGTAGGGGCTAGGGTGTAGGGGCTAGGGTGTAGGGGATAGGGAGTAGGGAGTAGGGGCTAGGGTGTAGGGGCTAGGGTGTAGGGGATAGGGAGTAGGGAGTAGGGGCTAGGGTGTAGGGGCTAGGGTGTAGGGGCTAGGGTGTAGGGGCTAGGGTGTAGGGGCTAGGGGGAGGCTGGGGGAGGCTGACATTGGAGAACAGACTCATTGTAATTCCTCATCCCCTTGCATGCATCACAACAAGCTCCTCCTCCCATGTCTGCCTCCCCCAGCCTCCCCCAGCCTCCAGACCACTTCCTCTAACTCAGGACAGGAAACAGGAAGTTAATGTGAGGAATCTGATCGGAGCTTTTAGTCTGCATCACAAATCCCACTAAATAAGGCAAAACAAATCAATCCCAAAGAGAGAGAGAGAGAGAGAGAGAGACAGAGAGAGAGAGAGGGAGAAAGAGAGAGAGACACAGAGAGGGAGGGGGAGAGAGAGAGAGAGACAGAGAGACACAGAGAGAGAGAGAGAGAGACAGAGAGACAGAGAGAGACAGAGAGACACAGAGAGACACAGAGAGAGAGAGAGACAGAGACAGAGAGAGACAGAGAGACAGAGACACAGAGAGAGAGAGAGACAGAGAGAGAGGATGTGGTCAGGGCTGGGGGGGGACACTGCTTGTGAAGGTTCAGGTGGTCCAGGTCGCCAGGTCAAAGGTCATGAGAGCGAGGAGGCACCTCAGAGGTCGTCTGGTCACATGCTCGTACGCAAACGTAGAGATTTGTTTACAAAAAAAGATAAAAGGGTAAAATCGAACATCTTGGTAAATCAAAAAAAAAAAAAGTGCATCCAACTTATTCGAAAAGATCCTACCTGGTGGATCATGCACCCTTTCTCTTTGAAGAAGCCGGCGTCTATAAGCTCAACATCTCACAGACCGTCATGTCAATCAGTAATAAACAGCATTTAATAACTTAATTAAAATAGAACTACATTTAAAACACCAGAGAGGTGCATCGTATCATTGATGGTTCTTCAAGGTTTCTACCAGCCAACCAGTCAGTCAGTCAACCAGTCAGTCAACCAGCCAACCAATCAGTCAGTCAGTCAGTCAGCCAACCAGCCAGTCAACCAGTCAGTCATGATGTGTGTATGTGAGGGGGGGGGGGGATGTGGGGGAGAGGCATAGAATGATGAAGAGTGAGAGAGAGAGAGTGAGAGATGGAACGAAAGAGAGAGGGGACGATGAGTTCAGCTGTGGGTGGGTGGGGAGGTCAGAGGAGGTCAGGGGCGGGTCAGAGGAGGGTCAGAGGTCAGGGGGGTCAGGCCAGGTCATTAGCAGCTGCAGCCCTCCTTCTGGGGCTGGGGCTCGCTGCTGAGCCTTCCTCCCTGGGGGGCGGAGGGCTTGTGCTGCACCCCCGACTCCGCCGCGTTCAGGTCCAGGCTGCCGTCCTGGATGTTCTGGTAGATCTTCTTGGCCGCCTCCAGGAAGGCGTCCTCCACGTTCTCCCCCCTGCAGGACGGGAGGGGAACAGCACCGCTCAGACACACCAACACCACACGGAACCCATTGTGGAGAGAGACCAGTGGTCTAGAACCCCTTCTAGAAGACAGGAGGAGTGGTCTAGAACCACCTAGAAGACAAGAGGAGTGGTCTGTAGTGGTCTAGAACCAGGGGGAGTGGTCTGTAGTGGTCTAGAACCAGGGGGAGTGGTCTGTAGTGGTCTAGAACCTTCTAGAAGACAGCAGTGTTGACTCACGTCTTTGCACTGGCCTCCAGGAACAGCAGCCCTGCAGAACAAACAAGAGGGAGGAGTCAACAGGGGGCGGAGTATACACAACAGGCAGGCGCAGACAGACAGACAGACAGACAGGCAGACAGACAGGCAGACAGACAGGCAGACAGAGAGGCAGACAGACAGGCAGACAGGCAGACAGACAGGCAGGCAGACAGAGAGGCAGACAGACAGACAGGCAGACAGGCAGACAGTCAGACAGATAGATAGACAGACAGACAGACAGGCAGACAGACAGGCAGACAGACAGAGAGGCAGACAGACAGACAGACAGACAGGCAGACAGGCAGACAGGCAGGCAGACAGACAGACAGACAGACAGACAGACAGGCAGGCAGACAGAGAGGCAGACAGACAGACAGGCAGACAGTCAGACAGATAGATAGACAGACAGACAGACAGACAGACAGGCAGACAGACAGGCAGACAGACAGAGAGGCAGACAGACAGACAGACAGACAGGCAGGCAGAGAGTCAGACAGATAGATAGATAGATAGACAGGCAGACAGACAGGCAGGCAGACAGACAGACACAGACCAGGGTTTCCGTTAACCGGTAATTACCGGTCTTTGTCCGGTAACATTTGTTGAAGTCCGACAAACTGAAAACTCGTCGGACAAAATGTCCGGTGAAAATAATCACCACCATTCTCAGCTGAGCACCAAACACACACACACCCACGCACACACACTGCCCGAGAGAGAAGGACCCGCCCCCTCCAGCCAGCCTATAGGCTAACCAAAGGGGGCGGGTCCTTCTCTCTCGGGCAGTGCCGCGCGTGCACGAGTGTGTGTGTCCGGTGCCCAGCTGAAAATGGTGGCCCGAAGCGGAAAGCCTTATCTTTATCGCACAATAACAAGGATAACAAACGAAACGGACAACATTTACACTAAGACAGTGTGCGAATTAAATCACGGTGTGCGGGGGAGCCCAGGGATTCAAGCAACAAAAAGAAAATCTCCTGACGGAAAAAAAAGTTCTGGCCAAATCGGGGCCGGTGGCTTTCCGCGCGCGTGCGATGTTCCGTTCTACGTTCTAATGCTTTGACTTTTCTTTCGAAAAATGTGAATACATTTCCGCGTTGTCGAAAATCAATGACACATCGCTAGTCAACTAACACGGTTTGTTTTATGAGCCTGCTAACAATGTAAAGTAGTGTTGTAAGATGGAGACAAACTTCAGCTATATGATCTAACAGCCGGTCTTCAGGACGACATACAGACCCGTATGAGCTTACAGGGCTATCCCCTAAGTATGATTTGACAGGCAGCTAAACGAAAATGCCTTCCCAACCAGCGAGACCTGGGGGGTGTTCCATCAACGTCGCCAAAGGAAAACCTAGGCCCACTTCGCCAAGTCCCGCGAGACTCTTAAAAAGATCCAGGCATATCTTGATAGATCTCGCGAGACTTGTCAAAACAAGCCCAGACTTTCCTCCAGCGACATCGATGGAACACCCCCCTGGTTATAGAAATGACGTTGTTTTATTGATAAAAATTTTAAAAAAAGGGTAAAACTGGAAAGAGAAAATTGAAAACTCACATTAATCCCAAACAATTTAACAAACTTCAGTTAACGTAATGTGGAGTCCGTTCATTGATCGATGCTGTCTGTTCAGTTCCCAGTGAGGCGCCCGTTCAGCGCTGGACATAATGGCATAGCGCGCATGCGAATCATGTTATATTATTATATAGCTCGCATCTAATCGTATCGGATGAGAAATAGACATTAAATGGCATATATAGGTCGCTACACAACAGTAATCACCGCGACAAACAGCTATATTAGATTTGGAGAAAAAAAAATATGATTTTGAAAAAAAAAAAAATTATTATATTTTAATATGATGACCGGAATAATTCACGTTTGTCCGGTAAATCGAAATCTTCCCGGACACGATGTCCGGCGGCAAATTTTTCTAACGGAAACCCTGACACAGACACAGACAGACACAGACAGACAGACACAGACAGGCAGACACAGACAGACACAGACAGACAGACACAGACAGACACAGACAGACAGACACAGACAGACACAGACAGACAGACAGACAGACACAGACAGGCAGGTCTGTATACAGGTCAGAGGTCAGGGGTCAGACTCACCGTTCTCCTCAGCGAACTGCTTGGCCTCCTCATAGGTGACGTCCCTCTGGGCCTCCAGGTCCGCCTTGTTACCGATCAGGATGATCACCTGACACAGGTACAGCAGATAAGGTCTTGATTCATGAGGTATATTTTTTTTTGCCTGGAGCAAGAAAAACAATCGCCGGGTTTGTTTGCGCCCGACGACGCTGCTGATCCTGGATGTGTTTACCTGTGTGCAGGAAGAACAACAGACGGCGCAGGCGCCAGACCAGACTAGATGATGGTGGAGTGAAGATATTATCAAAGCGTACGCGCCTGTCCATCACCCGTCGCATCGCTTTGATAATATCTTCACTCCACGATCATCTAGTCTGGTCTGGCGCCTGCGCCGTCTGTTGTTCTTCCTGCACACAGGTAAACAGAGCAAGCAAACAAACCCGGCGATTGTTTTTCTTGCTCCAGGCAAAAAAAAAAGTTGAACAGCGTTACTGTCGAACCCTGTAAGGTGTTGGTTAATAGAGTGTTGGTTAATACGGTATTGATTAATAGCGTGTTGGTTAATACGGTATTGATTAACTCTTTCACCGCCAGAGTTTTCTGAAAAAGTTGCCAGCCAGCGCCAGCCTTTTTGATCATTTTGACTCATCTTCAAAAATTCCCAGAATATTCTGTTCTATGAATATGTAAACACTGAATACATCAGAAGAAAGAAGAGACCTTCTTCTTGCACACAAAAAAACAAGTTTGATTATATCTTCTTCCTAGCATGTTCAGTGAACACTTCAATGTTGGTCATTTTCATCAAAAAACTACTTTTCGGACAAAAAACAGAGAAAAATGTGTTTTTGTGAAAAACTGTTTATTTTCACCCCCAAGACCCGTTTGACCCATTATAAAACTATAATACACAAAATGAATCTCATTGTAGGAGCCATTTAGTCCTACATGTTATGTTAATTTTCTAATATTCATTATGAACAGGATCAGTAGTAATGGATATTTTGAGAAGATAAAAGAATGTGTTTATTTTTATACATGTGACGCATTTGAAAATAATCATGTTTATTTGTATAGCACATTTCATACAACAGGGGCAATTCAAAGTGCTTTACATGTATTATTTAAAAATACAGCAAGAGGAGCATAGTAAGAAAATAAAAATTACAATGAATAAAAGCAAATATAACAGGTAAATAGATAAAACAGTTAATAAGACAATGTAGCTGGTAGAAATATACAATAAAATGATCTGACCATTTTCTGTGTGTTACCTTGGACAGGGGAACGTGACCTTGCACTTCGGGTCCAATCTAGGTCTGAACCCGGGTCTGAATCTGAATCCGACAGGGGGGGGGGGCTTGAAGGCTTAGCACTGTGCGCTGTTTGATGTGTAAATCATTAGAATTAGTATAACACTAACTAAAACTATATTCCCGCCCGCACCAGCTGGTAGAGATCTGTGTCTTACCTCTAGCAAGGGAATGTGACGAGTCACTGACTTGCATCCGACGAGGGGGGGCTTGCAGCCCTCGCTGGTCCTGATGTTCCCGCTTCATTCACAGCGCCGCGCCTAATTCGTCTTCGACGCTTAGCACTGTGCACTGTTTGATGTGTAAATAATTTGAATTAGTATAACACTAGCTAAAACTATGTTATAAAACTAAGTTGTGCAGCAAACTCTTGGCTATGTACTGTTGACAAAATACATCCAACATCTAAATAGCAAAAAATATCGTTTTAGTAATATTGTTACTAACGTCAGAACTGGAGCCATTTGCACATGAAGAGAGAGTCTCTAAAAGACTCACTTTTTTTTTCCAAAACCGCCTCCGGTCTTGCCGACTCCAGAGGGATAACGTTTATAACGTTGACCCAACGTTACTGTATGATAATATTGCACATTGCTGTACTCTTTATTCAGTGAATTGTCTTACCTTGTCCATCATCTTCTACACCGCCGTTCCCCTGCGTCTCCGTCTTTCGCGTCACACTGTCCTCCGGCTCAAAGTCACTATTACGGTCGTAAAGTAAATCGCCTGCCTCATCAAAAACCTGTCGGTCTGAGTCCCACAGTTTGGACATGACAAATTTTGCTATTTCAGCTGCTGAATAGCTTTTAGGCCGCGGCATCTTTGGGGAAAAAGTGGCGCGACTGTGATTTGATAATCCCGCTTATTACGCACTGGGAAACAGCTGCGCAGTTTTCCTGAAAATTCCTGTTGGCTTGGTGAAGGATGGACATGTGTAATACTTGGTCAAACGATGCATAACAGCGCCCCCTAGCGTCTGGCAGTGATAACTCTGAAACCCGGAATATTCCGTTATTGGCGGCCAAGCGTTCTATCATAAAACACGGAATTTTCCGGGTTTGGCGGTCAAAGAGTTAATAGAGTGTTGGTTAATACGGTATTGATTAATAGAGTGTTGGTTAATACGGTATTGATTAATTGAGTATTGGTTAATACGGTATTGATTAATAGAATATTGGTTAATACGGTATTGATTAATAGCATGTTGGTTAATACAGGGTTCCTACAAGTTTCAACAAGTCAAATTTAAGACCTTTTTTGGTTAGTCAGGGTTAGTCAGGGTCAGGGTCAGGCTTAGTCAGGGTTAGTCAGGGTCAGGGGTCAGGTACTCACAGTGTTGGGGTTAGTGAGGTCAGGTCAGGGTCAGGTCAGGTTAGGGTCAGGGGTCAGGTTAGGGTCAGGGGTCAGGTACTCACAGTGTTGGGGTTGGTGAGGTCAGGTCAGGGTCAGGTCAGGTTAGGGTCAGGGGTCAGGTACTCACAGTGTTGGGGTTGGTGAGGTCAGGTCAGGGTCAGGTCAGGTTAGGGTCAGGTACTCACAGTGTTGGGGTTGGTGAGGTCAGGTCAGGGTCAGGTCAGGTTAGGGTCAGGTACTCACAGTGTTGGGGTTAGTGAGGTCAGGTCAGGGTCAGGTCAGGTTAGGGTCAGGTACTCACAGTGTTGGGGTTGGTGAGGTCAGGTCAGGGTCAGGTCAGGTTAGGGTCAGGGGTCAGGTACTCACAGTGTTGGGGTTGGTGAGGTCAGGTCAGGGTCAGGTCAGGTTAGGGTCAGGGGTCA
>NC_137690.1:955676-958176 GCF_963989245.1 Nansenia antarctica
GGGTTAGACAGTCTCCCTGGAGTAACTGAGGGTTAGACAGTCTCCCTGGAGTAACTGAGGGTCAGACAGTCTCCCTGGAGTAACTGAGGGTTAGACAGTCTCCCTGGAGTAACTGAGGGTTAGACAGTCTCCCTGGAGTAACTGAGGGTTAGACAGTCTCCCTGGAGTAACTGAGGGTTAGACAGTCTCCCTGGAGTAACTGAGGGTTAGACAGTCTCCCTGGAGTAACTGAGGGTTAGACAGTCTCCCTGGAGTAACTGAGGGTTAGACAGTCTCCCTGGAGGAACTGAGGGTTAGACAGTCTCCCTGGAGTAACTGAGGGTTAGTCAGTCTCCCTGGAGTAACTGAGGGTTAGACAGTCTTACTCAAGGACACACTAGTGGTGGTGTTCCCAGGTCCTACTCAAGGACACACTAGTGGTGGTGTTCCCAGGTCTTACTCAAGGGCACACTAGTGGTGGTGTTCCCAGGTCTTACTCAAGGACACACTAGTGGTGGTGTTCCCAGGTCTTACTCAAGGACACACTAGTGGTGGTGTTCCCAGGTCTTACTCAAGGACACACTAGTGGTGGTGTTCCCAGGTCTTACTCAAGGGCACACTAGTGGTGGTGTTCCCAGGTCTTACTCAAGGACACACTAGTGGTGGTGTTCCCAGGTCTTACTCAAGGACACACTAGTGGTGGTGTTCCCAGGTCTTACTCAAGGACACACTAGTGGTGGTGTTCCCAGGTCTTACTCAAGGACACACTAGTGGTGGTGTTCCCAGGTCTTACTCAAGGACACACTAGTGGTGGTGTTCCCAGGTCTTACTCAAGGACACACTAGTGGTGATGTTCCCAGGTGGGACTTACCATAACCCTACCTGGCCAGTGACATAATAGCACATTCCTTTCCTCCCTGCTCACTCAGAGATGTAATTATATGGTGCTACTACACTCCCACCTGAATCTGATGCAGGAAATCTCTCTCCTACTCTCCTCTACCCTACCCTCTTCTGCTCTCCTCTCCCATCCTCCCTTCCTCTCCCTCCCTCTCCTCCTCTCCCCTCCTCCCCATCCTCCCCTCCCCATCTCCCCTCCTCTCCCCTCCCCATCCTCTCCTCTCCTCTCCTCCCCCTCTTCCATCCTCTCCTCTCCTCCCCCTCTTCCATCCTCCCCTTCTTCCCCTCTTCCATCCTCTCCCCTCCCCTCCCCTCCTCCTCTCCTACTCGTCTCCTCCCCTCCTCCCCCTCTCCTCCCCTCCCCTCTCCTCCCCTCCCTCCCCTCTCCTCCCCTCCCCTCCCCTCCCCTCCTCCTCTCCTCCTCCTCCCCCTCTCCTTCCCTCCTCCTCCCCTCCCTCTCCTCCTGCAGCATGGTGTACCACCCAGAGTTTGAGAAGGCGGGCCAGAGGTCCGGTCTGCAGGTGTGGCGGGTGGAGAAGCTGGACCTGGCGCCGGTACCAGAGAACCTCCACGGAGGTTTCTACTCCGGCGACGCCTACCTGGTCCTCAACACCGTCAAGCAGCGCTCTGGACACCTGCAGTACGACCTGCACTTCTGGCAAGGTACGGGCCGGGCCGGAACCAACACATCTGCATATCTATATATCTATGTATATTAGATATACAGAAATCTGCATATCTATACATCTATATATACAGTACATACATCTGCATATCTATATATATATATATATATATATATATATATATATATATATATATATATATATATATATTATATACATACATCTGCATATCTATATATAATATATACATAAATCTGCATATATATATAATATATACATAAATCTGCATATCTATATATTATATATATACATACATCTGCATATCTATATTATATATATACATAAATCTACATCTATATATAGAAGATTAGAAGAATATTGCAGGGGATTTTGGCAATCTTTTTGGGCCGCTACCCACACGTTTAGCTGTGTTGCTCATTCCACGAATGCATGATCCTTACAAGATGTACCTCGTTGTAAAGGTGACTAATCAGGCTTTTTAAAATATCAACGATATAAAATACAATACCAATAAAAGGGGAGGAATAGTCGACCGAAATAACGTCTCCGAACTTTTTTTGAGGAGTTTATATCTTTATATTATATATATACATAAATCTACATATATCTTTAGATTATATATATACATACATCTGCATATCTATATTTATCGATCTACCTATCTATCTATAAATATATACACACATACATCTACATATATCTTTATATTATATATACATAAATCTGCATATCTATCTATATCTTTATATATATACATATATACAGTGTATATATATATTGATATTATATATACATAAATCTGCATATCTATCTATATCTTTATATATATATAAATATATACTGTATATATATATTGATATTATATATACATAAATCTGCATATCTATCTATATCTATATTTATATTATATAAACATAAATCTAAACTTCTGTGACGTCTAAAGCCCTCCACTTCTAAGGACAGACTTGTACTTC
>NC_137690.1:963176-965676 GCF_963989245.1 Nansenia antarctica
TCTATAAACAGTTAGATAAACATTTATAAACATCTATAAACAGTTAGATAAACATTTATAAACATCTATAAACAGTTAGACAAACATTTATAAACATTTATAAACAGTTAGATAAAGATCTATAAACAGTTAGATAAACAGTTAGATAAACATTTATAAACAGTTAGATAAACATTTATAAACATCTATAAACAGTTAGATAAACATTTATAAACATTTATAAACAGTTAGATAAAGATCTATAAACAGTTAGATAAACATCTATAAACAGTTAGATAAACATTTATAAACAGTTAGACGAACATTTATAAACAGTTAGACGAACATTTATAAACATTTCTAAACAGTTAGACAAACATTTATAAACATTTATAAACAGTTAGACAAACATTTATAAACAGTTAGACAAACATTTATAAACATCTATAAACAGTTAGATAAACATCTATAAACAGTTAGATAAACAGTTAGATAAAGATCTATAAACAGTTAGATAAACAGTTAGATAAAGATCTATAAACAGTTAGATAAAGATCTATAAACAGTTAGATAAACATCTATAAACACCTGAACTGTGGACGCTCCTCAGGTGTCCAACGCCAGTGGCGACATGGACGTTACCATGGTAGCAGCAGAGAACCCGTTCTCCCAGGGTGACCTGGACGCGGGGGAGTGCTTCATCCTCGACAACGGCTCCAACGGAACCATCTACGTCTGGAAAGGTAGCTGGGTCACCTGACCTCCGACCTCTGGGAAGGTAGCTAGGTCGCCTGACCTGCTCTCTGGGCTAGCTGCTCTCTGGGCTAGCTACTCTCTGGGCTAGCTACTCTCTGGGCTAGCTACTCTCTGGGCTAGCTGTTCTCTGGGCTAGCTGCTCTCTGGGCTAGCTGCTAGCTACTCTCTGGGCTAGCTGTTCTCTGGGCTAGCTGCTCTCTGGGCTAGCTGTTCTCTGGGCTAGCTGCTCTCTGGGCTAGCTGCTCTCTGGGCTAGCTGCTAGCTACTCTCTGGGCTAGCTGTTCTCTGGGCTAGCTGCTCTCTGGGCTAGCTGCTAGCTGCTCTCTGGGCTAGCTGCTCTCTGGGCTAGCTGCTCTCTGGGCTAGCTGCTAGCTGCTCTCTGGGCTAGCTGCTCTCTGGGCTAGCTGCTCTCTGGGCTAGCTACTCTCTGGGCTAGCTGCTCTCTGGGCTAGCTGCTCTCTGGGCTAGCTACTCTCTGGGCTAGCTACTCTCTGGGCTAGCTGCTAGCTGTTCTCTGGGCTAGCTGCTCTCTGGGCTAGCTGCTCTCTGAGGACCACTGGCAGGTCAGAGAAACTGTCATCTATCTGACGTGTCTTAACACGACATGCCTGTGTCCTTCCACCCCTCCTCCCCTCCCCCCTCCTCCCCTCCTCCCCTCCCCTCCCCTCCTCGCCCGCCCCCCTCCACCCTCCCCTCCCCCCTCCTCCCCCTCCATCCTCCCCCCCCCCCCCCCCCCCTTCCAGGGAAGCAGGCCAACAGGGAGGAGCGGAGCGCTGCCATGGGGGCGGCGGAGAGGTTCCTCCAGAAGATGGGGTACCCCCGCCACACCCAGGTCCAGATCCTGCCGCAGGGGGGGGAGACCCCGCTGTTCAAGCACTTCTTCGGGGCGTGGCGCGACGCGGAGGACACGGTGGGGCTAGGCTCCGCCCACGTGGAGGGCAGGATCGCCCGGATCGAGAAGGTGGACTTCGACGAGGCGTCGCTCCATGACTCAGACGCCATGGCGGCCCAGCACGGCATGGTGGACCAGGGGGCGGGGGACAAACAGGTGAGGGGGGGGGGGGGGGACAAACAGGTGAGGGGGGGGGGGGGGGACAAACAGGTGAGGGGGGGGGGGGGGGGACAAACAGGTGAGGGGGGGGGGGACAAACAGGTGAGGGGGGGGGGGGGGGACAAACAGGTGAGGGGGGGGGGGGGGGGACAAACAGGTGAGGGGGCTGTGTAGATTTGAGTGTCATCTGCATAGTTGTGGCAATTTAGTTCTTTTTTATGATGTGTCCCAATGGAAGCATGTAGAGATTGAATTCCTTGGGGAACCCCACATGTCATTTTCATTTGTTCGGACACAGGGTGGGAGGGGGGCAAATAGGTGAGGGGGATGGGGGGGCATGGTGGACCAGGGGGAGGGGGGCAAACAGGTAGGGGAGTGGAGGGTGTGGTGTGTGTGTGAGATGTCGGGGGAGGGGGGGGACGTGTGTGTGTGTGTGTGTGTGTGTGTGTGTGTGTGGGCGGGGGGGGGTTAGGTTACCTGTTGTTACCTGAGCAGCACCTTGTTGCAGCGTTGTGGTTTTGGCGTGTTGACCCGTGTCATGTGACCTCAGTATCATGTGACCTCAGTACGGCCCTGGGGCGACAGAAGGACAGTTGGCCACCTGTTGTTTGTTCTCGTCTTACAGTACACACTCAGTGTTGACCTACGACCCCTGGGGGGGGGGGGGGGGGGCAGACCAGGTGGTGTGTTTACATTTACATGTTTGGCATTTAG
>NC_137690.1:970676-980676 GCF_963989245.1 Nansenia antarctica
CAATACACCCCCCCTAACCCTACACTCCCCTAACACCCCCCCTAACCCTACACTCCCCTAACACCCCCCCTAACCCTACACTCCCCTAACACCCCCCCTAACCCTACACTCCCCAATACACCCCCCCTAACCCTACACTCCCCAATACACCCCCCCTAACCCTACACTCCCCAATACACCCCCCTAACCCCCCCCCCCCCCCCATTCTGCTGTAATATACCTGTGTGTGTATATATATACAGTGATGCTTGAAAGTATGTGAACCCTGTGTGCAATCATAGATTTTTTGGGGGACTCAAATCTTCCATAGCCTTCTGCAGACTGATGTGCTCTCACTAACCTCTTCCTGCTGTCCTCTGAGATCTCCTTTCCTCTCGGCGTGGTGTGTTTCACATTCACCTGTATGGATAACACATTGACCTGTATGGATAACACATTGACCTGTATGGATAACACATTGACCTGTATGGATAACACATTGACCTGTATGGATAACACATTGACCTGTATGGATAACACATTGACCTGTATGGATAACACATTCACCTGTATGGATAACACATTGACCTGTATGGATAACACATTCACCTGTATGGATAACACATTGACCTGTATGGATAACACATTGACCTGTATGGATAACACATTGACCTGTATGGATAACACATTGACCTGTATGGATAACCCATTGACCTGTATGGATAACACATTCACCTGTATGGATAACACATTGACCTGTATGGATAACACATTGACCTGTATGGATAACACATTGACCTGTATGGATAACACATTGACCTGTATGGATAACACATTGACCTGTATGGATAACACATTGACCTGTATGGATAACACATTGACCTGTATGGATAACACATTGACCTGTATGGATAACACATTGACCTGTATGGATAACACATTGACCTGTATGGATAACACATTGACCTGTATGGATAACACATTGACCTGTATGGATAACACATTGACCTGTATGGATAACACATTCACCTGTATGGATAACACATTGACCTGTATAGATAACACATTGACCTGTATGGATAACACATTGACCTGTATGGATAACACATTGACCTGTATGGATAACACATTGACCTGTATGGATAACACATTGACCTGTATGGATAACACATTGACCTGTATGGATAACACATTGACCTGTATGGATAACACATTCACCTGTATGGATAACACATTCACCTGTATGGATAACACATTGACCTGTATGGATAACACATTGACCTGTATGGATAACACATTGACCTGAATGGATAACACATTCACCTGTATGGATAACACATTCACCTGTATGGATAACACATTGACCTGTATGGATAACACATTGACCTGTATGGATAACACATTGACCTGTATGGATAACACATTCACCTGTATGGATAACACATTGACCTGTATGGATAACACATTCACCTGTATGGATAACACATTGACCTGTATGGATAACACATTCACCTGTATGGATAACACATTGACCTGTATGGATAACACATTGACCTGTATGGATAACACATTGACCTGTATGGATAACACATTGACCTGTATGGATAACACATTCACCTGTATGGATAACACATTCACCTGTATGGATAACACATTGACCTGTATGGATAACACATTGACCTGTATGGATAACACATTCACCTGTATGGATAACACATTGACCTGTATGGATAACACATTCACCTGTATGGATAACACATTGACCTGTATGGATAACACATTGACCTGTATGGATAACACATTGACCTGTATGGATAACACATTGACCTGTATGGATAACACATTCACCTGTATGGATAACACATTCACCTGTATGGATAACACATCCACCTGTATGGATAACACATTCACCTGTATGGATAACACATTGACCTGTATGGATAACACATTCACCTGTATGGATAACACATTCACCTGTATGGATAACACATTCACCTGTATGGATAACACATTCACCTGTATGGATAACACATTCACCTGTATGGATAACACATTCACCTGTATGGATAACACATCCACCTGTATGGATAACACATTGACCTGTATGGATAACACATTGACCTGTATGGATAACACATTGACCTGTATGGATAACACATTGACCTGTATGGATAACACATTGACCTGTATGGATAACACATTGACCTGTATGGATAACACATTCACCTGTATGGATAACACATTCACCTGTATAGATAACACATTGACCTGTATGGATAACACATTGACCTGTATGGATAACACATTGACCTGTATGGATAACACATTCACCTGTATGGATAACACATTGACCTGAATGGATAACACATTCACCTGTATGGATAACACATTCACCTGTATGGATAACACATTGACCTGTATGGATAACACATTGACCTGTATGGATAACACATTGACCTGTATGGATAACACATTGACCTGTATGGATAACACATTGACCTGTATGGATAACACATTCACCTGTATGGATAACACATTGACCTGTATGGATAACACAAGACTGACCAGGTTTCCCACCCGAACTCTTTCCTAAAGATCTGTCCTTCAACTGGTTCATTTGGCACCCAATTATCTACCCTCCTGATTCTACTTACCTACTGGATGTAACCAAGGCAACTTGGGGTTCACTTATTTTTGCACCTGCACTAATTGCACTTTATAATAATTAGTTTTCCTACTAGACACATGATTCCCTAGTCTAAACCAACATATGGAATTGGTCAATATAAACCTGTTATGTCAGATAATAAAGATTTCATGGTAAAAACCAACAAAAATCAATGATTGCACACAGGGTTCACATGCTTTCAAGCATCACTGTATATATACACGTAATATACAATATACATACAGATCTCTGCTGGTTGTTGTTTCAGCTGATCTCTGTGTGTTGCTGTTTCAGCTGATCTCTCTGTTGTTTCAGCTGATCTCTCTGTTGTTTCAGCTGATCTCTTGTTGTTTCAGCTGATCTCTCTGTTGTTTCAGCTGATCTCTCTGTTGTTTCAGCTGATCTCTCTGTTGTTTCAGCTGATCTCTCTGTGTTGCTGTTTCAGCTGATCTCTCTGTGTTGTTGTTTCAGCTGATCTCTCTGTGTTGCTGTTTCAGCTGATCTCTCTGTGTTGTTTCAGCCGCCCGGTACATCGAGACGGACCCGTCACAGCGCGACCCCCGCACCCCCGTGGTGAGGCTGGTCCAGGGCAGCGAGCCCCCCACCTTCACGGGCTGGTTCCTGGGCTGGGACCACCAGTACTGGACCACCGACCCCCTGGAGCGGGCCATGGAGGGGCTGCACGTCTAACACACACACACCTAGCCTCACTAACACACACCTAGCCTCACTAACACACACACACACCTAGCCTCACTAACACACACACACCCAAAGCCTCACTAACACACACACACACACACCCAAAGCCTCACTAACGAACACACACACACCCAAAGCCTCACTAACACACACACCTAGCCTCACTAACACACACCTAGCCTCACTAACACACACACACACCTAGCCTCACTAACACACACACACCCAAAGCCTCACTCACACATACACACACACCCAAAGCCTCACTAACACACACACACACACACACCCAGCCTCACACCCCCCCCCCAGCCTCCCTGGTCCTCTGCTGTTACAACTGTGTTCATGGTTCACTGCTGCTCCCCCCCCTCCCCCCTCACCATTATGACATCACATCCGTCCACCATTAAAGTCATTTTATTATTTACAAACATATGGGAGGGCTTCCTTACAAACGTGAGAATCAAACAGATGCCTAATAATAATAACAATAAACGTTTACAAACAAACAAACTGTCAGAGTATTTTTTTTTAAAAGTCATTCATCATTTTCAAGGCACAAACCAACCCCCCCCCCCCCCTCCATCAAACCCATAAACACTTTTTTTTTCTGGAAAACACTCCTAATAAACATACAAAACATGAAAAGAAAACCTGTTCAGAACACAACGTACATCACCCGAATGGACCTCGGACTCTAAAATGTCCACTCAATGTTCTGGTCATCAGTGAGAGTTTGACAGGGTGTGTCAGTGAGACAGACAGTGAGACAGACAGTTAGACAGGTAGGTAGTTAGACAGACAAAATAGGGAGACAAGTCGAGGGTAAAGGTAAATGATTATTTTATTAATAACTAAAGCAAAAAGTAATTTAGAAATGGGATGTGATAGTCAGTTTTATCAGTTGTGTAGGGTGTGGGTGAGTGATCTGTATGTGGAATGTTGTAAGGGTGAAACAAAGGAACAAAAGGTTGCCACTAACAGAAGAATCAAAAAAGGATATGTGGAGAGAGAGAGAGACTGAGGCTGTCCACACCAATACGTTTTTTTGATAAACGTTTTTCGTATATAAAAATATTACCGTCCACACCAGCATGTTTAAAAGCAATATAAACGCTGTCATTGGGCATTCCACACCAGTATGAATGAATGGACTTTATTGTTAATGAATGGACTGTTATTATTCCACACCAGTAGTCGGCGATATAATATTATCCCCATAGCCCCGCTGGCCAATCAGACGCCTCTGTCTCTCAATGTTCTCGTTAAAAGTCCAGTTAACAGTGAAAGAACTAGAAGCACTTTGTACACATGCATTTTCCTCACTTGTGTAGCCTCGAACACCGTTGCCTGTTGTAAACATAGTAGTTACTGGTGCTAGGATATGACGTTGGAGGGAACAGCAAACAGCTGCAGTGCGCATGATCATAGAAATCTACGCGCATGATGACGTGACGAATACAAAAAACTCTGTCTATCTCGTCCACACGTCAAAAAATACAGCGTTTTTAAACATCTTCACTCTGACAGGCGTTTTTAAAAATCATGGGGCAAAAACCTGTTTGCGTCTGGACGAACCCCCCAAAACGAATATATAAATCTACGTTTATCAAAAAAACGTATAGGTGTGGACAGGGCCTGATCCCCAACGCACAACCTAAATAGGCACAGGTGTGCTACATCAGCCAATCAGGCCTCCTCTCCCCACTGCCATCCTGCAACACAATCAGAACAAGACAGCAGTGGAGGGAGGAGACCGTAACACAGGCAACATGCAGCTGCAAGGCTGTTGACCAGGTCCAGAAAGTCATGTCATATCACCCCCACCTTAGCATCCCTACACTGGCTCCCCATCACATATAGAATTACCTTCCAGGTTCTGGTCGTCACCTACAGAGCCTCCATGGTCAGGCACCTGCCTACATCTGTGACCTCCTGCGTCCTTACAGCCCCAGCAGGTCTCAGGTCCTCTGACCAGGGTGTGTTGGTTGTCCCCCGTGCCAGACTGAAGACCCAGGGTGATGCAGCATTCCACACCGTGGCCCCCAGGCTCTGGAATGCTCTGCCCTGGGATCTTAGATCAGCGGTCTCGGTCGAGGCTTTTAAAAAAACAGCTCAAGACCGTCTTGTACAGACAGGCTAACCCCAAAAGTCTGTCTTTCTGTGTCTTGTTATTATTTGTTTTTATTTTTTATTTTAACTTGTTTACCTATTTCTTTTAACCTGCTGTTACTTCTGCTGTTTAATGATGTTTGTATAGCCTATGTAAAGCACTTTGTGACCGCTGGTCTGTGATGGAGGCTATATAAACAAACTTTGCTTACTTACTGATCACAAAACAATAATACAAAACGTTTTGTTTAATATTAAACAAATCGTTTCATCAGGTATCCTGGCAGTGAGACTGAGAGGGTTGTCATGACGACAGACAGACATTCCAGTTGTCTTCGAGTCCATCGAGTTCAACAGTAACCATCTGTCTCCATGGTTACTGTCGCTAGGGTTCATTTGACGTTGTTGACCTCGCTGAAGCCCTCCTGCTGCTGCTGAGAGAAGATCTGAGAGAGGGAGAACAGCTCCCGAGGGTCACCTCTGTCCTCCTCCTCCTCCTCCTCCTCCTCCTCCCCCTCGTCCTCCCCCTTCTTACTCTTCTTCTTCTTCTTCGGTTTCAGCTCCGTGAGTCGTTCTTGCAGAGCGGGCAGGGTGGTGTTATACAGGAAGTCGATCACCTCTGAGGACAGAGAGGTTAAAGGTCAGACGTGTCAGCAGCCCTCGCCTGTCACTGAGGAAACAACCTAAAAACACCAGAATCAAGAAGAGTCAAGAGTGACTTTAGACAGACGCTCTTACTATGAGGTCCTGTTCTCACATGAAAGTCTGAATCAGGACCCGGAGCAAGTGGATGAGTTTACAACATTGTTGCATAAATTATTTCTCTGATTTACGTTCTCACAGCCCTTCATGTAAACAAAGTAACATACGCAATCGAAGCAACAGACGTGGTAGTTGATTGGTCAGAAAAATAGAAAATTGCCCGTTCGTCCCGCTCTTATCCAGATCAACACGCGTGCGTGCGCTGTTGTTTTCCTATGGACAGCCTCGAGCAGCGTTCTCACCAAAAGTAAAGCGAAGCAAAGTGATGGATGCGTCGTTTCTAACCGGAGCGAAACCACCCTTTTCAAGCGGAGCATGCGTTGGTTGTTTGCTGCGGGAGCGACTTCGAATGCGCGTTCTCACAGCTCCAAACAACGCAGAGCAAAGCGAAACTTTATCCTAAACTCTGTTTCACGTGAAGCAAATGTCCTAGTGAGAACACACCCTAATGTTCTAGTGAGAACACACCCTAATGTTCTAGTGAGAACACACCCTAATGTTCTAGTGAGAACACCTCCTAATGTTCTAGTGAGAACACTCTAATGTTCTAGTGAGAACACCCCCTAATGTTCTAGTGAGAACACACCCTAATGTCCTAGTGAGAACACACCCTAATGTTCTAGTGAGAACACCCCCTAAATGTTCTAGTGAGAACACCCCCTAAATGTTCTAGTGAGAACACACCCTAATGCCATAGTGAGAACACACCCTAATGTCCTAGTGAGAACACACCCTAATGTTCTAGTGAGAACACAGCCTAATGTTCTAGTGAGAACACACCCTTATGTTCTAGTGAGAACACCCCCTAATGTCCTAGTGAGAACACACCCTAATGTTCTAGTGAGAACACACCCTAAATGTTCTAGTGAGAACACCCCCTAATGTCCTAGTGAGAACACACCCTAATGTTCTAGTGAGAACACACCCTAATGTTCTAGTGAGAACACCCCCTAAATGTTCTAGTGAGAACACCCCCTAAATGTTCTAGTGAGAACACACCCTAATGCCATAGTGAGAACACACCCTAATGTCCTAGTGAGAACACACCCTAATGTTCTAGTGAGAACACACCCTTATGTTCTAGTGAGAACACACCCTTATGTTCTAGTGAGAACACAGCCTAATGTTCTAGTGAGAACACACCCTAATGTTCTAGTGAGAACACACCCTAAATGTTCTAGTGAGAACACACCCTTATGTCCTAGTGAGAACACCCCCTAATGTTCTAGTGAGAACACACCCTAATGTTCTAGTGAGAACACACCCTAATGTCCTAGTGAGAACACACCCTAATGTTCTAGTGAGAACACCCCCTAAATGTTCTAGTGAGAACACCCCCTAATGTTCTAGTGAGAACACACCCATGTTGTTCTAGTGAGAACACACCCTAATGTCCTAGTGAGAACACACCCTTATGTTCTAGTGAGAACACACCCTAATGTTCTAGTGAGAACACACCCTTATGTTCTAGTGAGAACACCCCCTAATGTTCTAGTGAGAACACACCCTTATGTTCTAGTGAGAACACACCCTAATGTTCTAGTGAGAACACCCCCTAATGTTCTAGTGAGAACACACCCTAATGTTCTAGTGAGAACACACCCTAATGTTCTAGTGAGAACACCCCCTAATGTTCTAGTGAGAACACACCCTAATGCCCTAGTGAGAACACACCCTAATGTCCTAGTGAGAACACACCCTAATGTTCTAGTGAGAACACACCCTAATGTTCTAGTGAGAACACCCCCTAATGTTCTAGTGAGAACACCCCCTAATGTTCTAGTGAGAACACCCCCTAATGTTCTAGTGAGAACACACCCTAATGTTCTAGGGAGAACACACCCTAATGTTCTAGTGAGAACACCCCCTAATGTTCTAGTGAGAACACCCCCTAATGTTCTAGTGAGAACACCCCCTAATCAGGGTTTCCGTTAGAAAAATTCGCCGTCGGACATCGTGTCCGGGAAGAATTCGATTTACCGGACAAACGTGATATATTCCGGTCATCATTATTAAAATATAATATTTATTTATTTTTTCAAAATCATATATTTCCCCCCCCAAATCTAATATAGCTGTTTGTCGCGGTGATTACTGTTGTGTAGCGGCCTATATATGCCATTTAATGTATATTTCTCATCCGATACGATTAGATGCGAGCTATATAATATATAATAATATAACATGATTTGACGCATGCGCGCTATGCCATGCGTCAAATCCAGCGCTGAACGGGTCCAGCGCTGAACGGGTCCAGCGCTGAACGGGCGCCTCACTGGGAACTGAACAGACAGCATCGATCAATGAACGGACTCCACATTACGTTAACTGAAGTTTGTTAAATTGTTTGGGATTAATGTGAGTTTTCTATTTTCTCTTTCCAGTTTTACCCTTTTTTTTTTAAATCAATAAAACAACGTCATTTCTATAACCAGGTCTCGCTGGTTGGGAAGGCATTTCGTTTAGCTCGGGAGTATGACAATGGGGAGAACATAACTGTTTATTGAGAAACAATTGATAGGCAGTCTGGGATACGTATATAAAGAAATACCACAATGTCTAGATGTATAACATTTTATTGAACAGTAACAGTGCAAGCATGTAGGCTTCTGGCGTGACACGGCTAGCCTAATTTCCGTTCATATGCCTTTTATCAGATAAAAGAAAATAGAATAAAACTCTTTGAAAATAAATAGGCTTTAAATTAACTTGCAATGCGTATGTATAGGCTAATTTCCGTTCGATGTTACAGCCTAGGCCTATCGCCTATGCCTTTTCTCAGATAGATAGGGGATAGCCTTAAATAAAATAGCCTAGAGTAAAAACTCAGAAAATAACAATGGCTGCTCATATAATTCAGCTACTTATTAGGCCTACGTCGCTTTTTGGCAGCATTGAAGCGTGCAGCTGCGGACTTGAAATCAAAGCTGCAAAGTGTCTCTCCGCAACTTGCAATGCGCATTAGCCGTGTGACCTTGCCCTCCCCAAGGTGACTTCGGTCCGCAGTTTTAATTCGGTTCTGCAGAGAGAATCCTCTCTCTGCAGGCACACTGGAGACGGGAATCAAGCAGGCTATCTTGGCCAGTGTGGCCCACTCTGGGTAAATTTCGCTGAAGTCTCGGATGAGGACTTCGCAGGCTGTTGAGAAACGCAAGCCCCCATAACCACGAAGCGCTGTCATGACACCGATGGCATCTCGTTGCACGTTTGTGGCATCGATGACCGGGGCTGTGGCTGGTGCTGAGTCATCATCGCTGGTCATTTCTTGGCCAAAATGACCAATGATGGTCTGGATGGCCGGTTTAGCATATTCTTCAAGCGCTGAGGGGACGGAATGAGTGATAATGAATCAGTGATGGCCTATTTTTTTTTATGACAAAATTACATCAACAGCCAGATTAACTGAAAAGTAGGAAGGTTTAAATGTTATCCTGTTGTTTTCATCATTGTTGTTATTATAGCCTAATAATAATTATTGTTATTATGATGATGATAATTATTATTAGCCTAAGCTTACTTTGTTTTGCCATCTTTCCATTAATTTAATCGCTCGCTATGGTGCACTTTGAGCTGCAACGTTTGCGTATTACTATGGTGGACGGGTTGGCAGGGTTGCCAGATAGGCATGGGTTACCGCCGAATGGGCTACTGTGTTTAAGCGGTAATAGACTGGTTAAGCTGTAATCCCATCTGGCATCAATCCCATGTGGCACCTGTGCGCTGTTTCGCATAGGCCGGCCTACACATTAGGAGTCATCATCATGCCGGTGTCAAATC
>NC_137690.1:988176-1003582 GCF_963989245.1 Nansenia antarctica
CCCTTGTAGTTGCCGCGGTCGAACATCTTCTTGGCTCTGAGGTAAACCGGGTGCCACAGCCTGGGAACGCCCTCCGCTGGAGAGACAGAGGGCAAGGGTCAGGGCCAGGGTTAGGATTAGGGTCAGGGCTAGGGGTCAGGGGTCAGGGCTAGGGGTCAGGCTTAGGGGTCAGGGCTAGGGGTCAGGGCTAGGGTCAGAGGTCAGGGTTAGGGTCAGGGCTAGGGGTCAGGGCTAGGGTCAGGGCTAGGGGTCAGGGCTAGGGTCAGGGCTAGGGTCAGAGGTCAGGGCTAGGGTCAGGGCTAGGATTAGGGTCAGGGCTAGGGTCAGGGCTAGGGTCAGAGTTAGGGTCAGGACTAGGGTCCACACTAGGAGTGCAACGGTTCAGCTGGCCAACGGTTCGGTATGAACCTGGGTTTTTGGGACACGGTTTTGCTACGTGTTTTGAGCGTAAGGAGACAAAAAAATGCTACTATTTATTTACAAACTGTTACTTTATTTTCCTCATACTTAAGGAACTTTAACATTCAGACACATCCCAGAACATGACTGCTATATTATAATATAAAAAATGTAAAAATATTTAATAAAATGCCCCGCGGTGGCGCAGCGGTCTAAGCATCAGTCTCTGGTGCAAGCTGCCCACTGGGGACTGGGATCGAAACCCGGTCTCGCCAGACCCGGATATGGCCGGGGCCCACGGGGAGCAGCATATTGGACGGCCGCTCCCGAGGGTGGTATAGGCTATTTCCGGATAAGGATCCGTCGCGCAACACCGCCCCCGTCTGGTGCTGGAAGAACAGTGTTGGGCTCGAGGGTCCGGTAGCTAGTCTATCGGCTCTCTCATCTGGGCTGCCGGCCACGGGGTGCGCGTGCGGCCGATCCTACGCAATAGGCGACAGGGGATAATTGGACACTAGGTTGGTTATAATTGGATACTAAATTGGGTGAAAAAGGGATAAAATAATAATAATAATAAAATAAATAAAATAAAAAAGATGTAATAAACACTTTCAAATGTAAAAGTGCACTTTAGCCTTGACAGCTAGTAGCCTGTATGCTATATAGATACATATATATATATGCACATATACGACACGCGTGAAGCAATGCACTGTTTTCGTTCCCTCATCATTGTATTCAATGACAAATCCTAAATGAATGACCTCACAACGCAGATTTGTAGCAATCCGGGGCTTCCTCAAACTGTCGCCATGTTCTCAACTCAGCTCGCCACGAACAAACATCTGAACAAGAAGCAACTGCCTTCCAGCCAAACTCCACCTCCGACTTTCAACGCAACGCAGCGTCAACCCCAAAAATATGACTAAATTCAAAGGCCACTATGAACAAGTGTTTTTGGACATGTACAGGACAGACAGAGGACATGGACAGACAGAGGACATGTACAGGACAGAGGACATGGACAGACAGAGGACATGGACAGACAGAGGACATGGACAGACAGAGGACATGGACAGACAGAGGACATGGACAGACAGAGGACATGGACAGACAGAGGACATGGACAGACAGAGGACATGGACAGACAGAGGACATGGACAGACAGAGGACATGGACAGACAGAGGACATGGACAGACAGAGGACATGGACAGACAGAGGACAAATAAAAATCTAATCAAACCCCAAAACCCACATTCACTATGGAGAACCGGACGGTTCAATATGAAACCCTTGTTGCACCCCTAGTGCCCCCCCCCAAAGAACCCCCTAGTGCCCCCCCCAAAGAACCCCCTAGTGCCCCCCCCAAAGAACCCCCTAGTGCCCCCCCCCAAAGAACCCCCTAGTGCCCCCCCCCAAAGAACCCCCTAGTGCCCCCCCCCAAAGAACCCCCTAGTGCCGCCCCCCCAAAGAACCCCCTAGTGCCCCCCCCAAGGCCCCTCTGCCTCCAGAACATGTTGCAGTGCTCAATAACATTCAGTCCTTTGAGTTTGCTCGCTCCTGAGAGCCACGTGTTTAGGTTAGACCCCAGTCACTGAGGGGAGAGGTCTGATGAGTGTTTAGGTTAGATCCCAGACACTGAGGGGAGAGGTCTGGTGAGTGTTTAGGTTAGACCCAGGACACTGAGAGGAGAGGTCTGATGAGTGTTTAGGTTAGGTCCCAGACACTGAGGGGAGAGGTCTGATGAGTGTTTAGGTTAGACCCAGGACACTGAGGGGAGACGTCTGATGAGTGTTTAGGTTAGATCCCAGACACTGAGGGGAGAGGTCTGGTGAGTGTTTAGGTACCTATGCCCCCCCCCCCCCCCAGGTACCTATGCCCCCCTCCCCCCCCAGGTACCTATGCCCCCCTCCCCCCCCAGGTACCTATGCCCCCCTCCCCCAGGTACCTATGCCCCCCTCCCCCAGGTACCTATGCCCCCCTCCCCCAGGTACCTATGCCCCTCCCCCAGGTACCTATGCCCCTCCCCCAGGTACCTATGCCCCTCCCCCAGGTACCTATGCCCCTCCCCCAGGTACCTATGCGCAGGTGGAACTGGTGCCTCCGGGCGTTACTCTTGATGCTCTTGCCGTCCCGGTAGCGCTTGGGGAAGAACAGCTGCTTGGCGCTGCGGATCCCCGTGAGCAGCAGGAAGTCCTGCACGTTCTGGGTGATGCGCTCGTTCTCCTGCAGCGTGTAGCGCCCGCGGCGCAGTGGGATGCCTGGGGAGGACAGGGGGATAGGTTAACACACAGTGGGATGCCTGGGGAGGACAGGGGGATAGGTTAACACACAGTGGGATACCTGGGGAGGACAGGGGGATAGGTTAACACACAGTGGGATGCCTGGGGAGGACAGGGGGGATAGGTTAACACACAGTGGGATGCCTGGGGAGGACAGGGGGGATAGGTTAACACACAGTGGGATGCCTGGGGAGGACAGGGGCGATAGGTTAACACACAGTGGGATACCTGGGGAGGACAGGGGGGATAGGTTAACACACAGTGGGATGCCTGGGGAGGACAGGGGGGATAGGTTAACACACAGTGGGATACCTGGGGAGGACAGGGGGGATAGGTTAACACACAGTGGGATGCCTGGGGAGGACAGGGGGATAGGTTAACACACAGTGGGATACCTGGGGAGGACAGGGGCGATAGGTTAACACACAGTGGGATGCCTGGGGAGGACAGGGGGATAGGTTAACACACAGTGGGATGCCTGGGGAGGACAGGGGGATAGGTTAACACACAGTGGGATGCCTGGGGAGGACAGGGGGGATAGGTTAACACACAGTGGGATGCCTGGGGAGGACAGGGGGATAGGTTAACACACAGTGGGATGCCTGGGGAGGACAGGGGGATAGGTTAACACACAGTGGGATGCCTGGGGAGGACAGGGGGATAGGTTAACACACAGTGGGATGCCTGGGGAGGACAGGGGGGATAGGTTAACACACAGTCAGAGGATAGAGGGGGAGGACAGAGGGAGGATAGAGAGAGAGGATAGAGAGAGAGGATAGAGAGGGAGGATAGAGAGGGAGGATAGAGAGAGAGGATAGAGAGAGAGGATAGAGAGAGAGGATAGAGAGAGAGGATAGAGAGGGAGGATAGAGAGAGAGGATAGAGAGAGAGGATAGAGAGAGAGGATAGAGAGAGAGGATAGAGAGAGAGGATAGAGAGAGAGGATAGAGAGAGAGGATAGAGAGAGAGGATAGAGAGAGGATAGAGAGAGAGAGGATAGAGAGAGAGAGGATAGAGAGGGAGGATAGAGAGAGAGAGGATAGAGAGAGAGGATAGAGAGAGAGGATAGAGAGAGAGGATAGAGAGAGAGGATAGAGAGAGAGGATAGAGAGAGGGAGGATAGAGAGGGAGGATAGAGAGGGAGGATAGAGAGAGAGGATAGAGAGAGGATAGAGAGAGAGGATAGAGAGAGAGGATAGAGAGAGAGGATAGAGAGAGAGGATAGAGAGAGAGGATAGAGAGGGAGGATAGAGAGGGAGGATAGAGAGGGAGGATAGAGAGAGAGGATAGAGAGGAGGATAGAGAGAGAGGATAGAGAGAGAGGATAGAGAGAGAGGATAGAGAGAGAGGATAGAGAGGGAGGATAGAGAGAGAGGATAGAGAGGGAGGATAGAGAGAGAGGATAGAGAGAGAGGATAGAGAGAGAGGATAGAGAGAGAGGATAGAGAGGGAGGATAGAGAGAGAGGATAGAGAGAGAGGATAGAGAGAGAGGATAGAGAGAGAGGATAGAGAGAGAGGATAGAGAGGGAGGATAGAGAGAGAGGATAGAGAGGGAGGATAGAGAGAGAGGATAGAGAGGGAGGATAGAGAGAGAGGATAGAGAGAGAGGATAGAGAGAGAGGATAGAGAGAGAGGATAGAGAGAGAGGATAGAGAGAGAGGATAGAGAGAGAGGATAGAGAGAGAGGATAGAGAGAGAGAGGATAGAGAGAGGGAGGATAGAGAGAGAGGATAGAGAGAGAGGATAGAGAGGGAGGATAGAGAGAGAGGATAGAGAGGGAGGATAGAGAGAGAGGATAGAGAGGGAGGATAGAGAGAGAGGATAGAGAGAGAGGATAGAGAGAGAGGATAGAGAGAGAGGATAGAGAGAGAGGATAGAGAGGGAGGATAGAGAGAGAGGATAGAGAGGGAGGATAGAGGGGGAGGATAGAGAGAGAGGATAGAGGGGGAGGATAGAGAGAGAGGATAGAGAGAGAGGATAGAGAGAGAGGATAGAGAGAGAGGATAGAGAGAGAGGATAGAGAGAGAGGATAGAGGGGGAGGATAGAGAGAGAGGATAGAGGGGGAGGATAGAGAGAGAGGATAGAGAGGGAGGATAGAGAGAGAGGATAGAGAGGGAGGATAGAGAGAGAGGATAGAGAGAGAGGATAGAGAGAGAGGATAGAGAGAGAGGATAGAGAGAGAGGATAGAGAGAGAGGATAGAGAGAGAGGATAGAGAGAGAGGATAGAGAGAGAGGATAGAGAGAGAGGATAGAGAGGGAGGATAGAGAGAGAGGATAGAGAGAGAGGATAGAGAGAGAGGATAGAGAGAGAGAGGATAGAGAGAGAGGATAGAGAGAGAGGATAGAGAGAGAGAGAGAGAGAGGATAGAGAGAGAGGATAGAGAGGGAGGATAGAGAGAGAGGATAGAGAGAGAGGATAGAGAGAGAGGATAGAGAGGAGGATAGAGAGAGAGGATAGAGAGAGAGGATAGAGAGAGAGGATAGAGAGGGAGGATAGAGAGAGAGGATAGAGAGAGAGGATAGAGAGAGAGGATAGAGAGAGAGGATAGAGAGAGAGGATAGAGAGAGAGAGGATAGAGAGAGAGGATAGAGAGAGAGGATAGAGAGAGAGGATAGAGAGAGAGGATAGAGAGAGAGGATAGAGAGAGAGGATAGAGAGAGAGGATAGAGAGGGAGGATAGAGAGAGAGGATAGAGAGAGAGGATAGAGAGAGAGGATAGAGAGGGAGGATAGAGAGAGAGGATAGAGAGAGAGGATAGAGAGAGAGGATAGAGAGGGAGGATAGAGAGAGAGGATAGAGAGAGAGGATAGAGAGAGAGGATAGAGAGAGAGGATAGAGAGAGAGGATAGAGAGAGAGGATAGAGAGAGAGGATAGAGAGAGAGGATAGAGAGAGAGGATAGAGAGAGAGGATAGAGAGGAGGATAGAGAGAGAGGATAGAGAGAGAGGATAGAGAGAGAGGATAGAGAGGGAGGATAGAGAGAGGAGGATAGAGAGAGAGGATAGAGAGGGAGGATAGAGAGAGAGGATAGAGAGAGAGGATAGAGGGGAGGATAGAGAGAGAGGATAGAGAGAGAGGATAGAGAGAGAGGATAGAGAGGGAGGATAGAGAGAGAGGATAGAGAGAGAGGATAGAGAGAGAGGATAGAGAGAGAGGATAGAGAGAGAGGATAGAGAGAGAGGATAGAGAGAGAGGATAGAGAGAGAGGATAGAGAGGGAGGATAGAGGGGGAGGATAGAGAGGGAGGATAGAGAGAGAGGATAGAGAGAGAGGATAGAGAGAGAGGATAGAGAGGGAGGATAGAGAGAGAGGATAGAGAGAGAGGATAGAGAGAGAGGATAGAGAGAGAGGATAGAGAGTGAGGATAGAGAGAGGATTGAGAGAGAGGATAGAGAGAGAGGATAGAGAGAGAGGATAGAGAGAGAGGATAGAGAGAGAGGATAGAGAGGGAGGATAGAGAGAGAGGATAGAGAGGGAGGATAGAGAGGAGGATAGAGAGGGAGGATAGAGAGAGAGGATAGAGAGAGTGGATAGAGAGTGAGGATAGAGAGGGAGGTAGAGAGAGAGGATAGAGAGAGAGGATAGAGAGAGAGGATAGAGAGGGAGGATAGAGAGAGAGGATAGAGAGAGAGGATAGAGAGAGAGGATAGAGAGAGAGGATAGAGAGGAGGATAGTGAGGAGGATAGAGAGTGAGGATAGAGAGTGAGGATTGAGAGGAGGATAGAGAGAGAGGATAGAGAGAGAGGATAGAGAGAGAGGATAGAGAGTGAGGTTAGAGAGGGAGGTTAGAGAGGGAGGATAGAGAGAGAGGATAGAGAGAGGATAGAGAGAGAGGTAGAGAGAGAGGATAGAGAGGGAGGATAGAGAGAGGAGGATAGAGAGAGAGGATAGAGAGAGAGGATAGAGAGTGAGGATAGAGAGAGAGGAGAGAGAGGATAGAGAGAGGATAGAGAGAGAGGATAGAGAGAGAGGATAGAGGAGAGGATAGAGAGAGAGGATAGAGAGAGAGGATAGAGAGAGAGGATAGAGAGAGTGGATAGAGAGAGAGGATAGAGAGAGAGGATAGAGAGAGAGGATAGAGGGAGAGAGAGAGGATAGAGAGGAGGATAGAGAGGAGAGGATAGAGAGAGAGAGGATAGAGAGGAGGATAGAGAGAGAGGATAGAGAGGAGAGGATAGAGAGAGAGGATAGAGAGAGAGGATAGAGAGAGAGGATAGAGAGAGGAGGATAGATGAGAGAGGATAGAGAGAGAGGATAGAGAGAGGAGGATAGAGAGGAGGATAGAGAGAGAGGATAGAGAGAGAGGATAGAGGGGTGTGAGAGAGGATAGAGAGAGAGGATAGAGAGGGAGGATAGAGAGAGAGGATAGAGAGAGGATAGGAGAGAGGATAGAGAGGGAGGATAGAGAGAGAGGATAGAGAGAGAGGATAGAGAGAGAGGATAGAGAGAGAGGATAGAGAGGAGATAGAGAGGGAGGATAGAGAGAGAGGATAGAGAGAGGATAGAGAGAGAGGATAGAGAGAGAGGATAGAGAGAGAGGATAGAGAGGGAGGATAGAGAGAGAGGATAGAGAGAGAGGATAGAGAGAGGATAGAGAGGGAGGATAGAGAGAGAGAGATAGAGAGAGGATAGAGAGAGGATAGAGAGAGAGGATAGAGAGAGAGGATAGAGAGAGAGGATAGAGAGGATAGAGAGAGAGGATAGAGAGGAGGATAGAGAGTGAGGATAGAGAGAGAGGATAGAGAGAGAGGATAGAGGAGAGGATAGAGAGAGAGGATAGAGAGAGAGGATAGAGAGAGAGGATAGAGAGAGAGGATAGAGAGAGAGGATAGAGAGAGAGGATAGAGAGAGAGGATAGAGAGAGAGGATAGAGAGAGAGGATAGAGAGGGAGGATAGTGAGAGAGGATAGAGAGGGAGGATAGAGAGAGGATAGAGAGAGAGAGGATAGAGAGAGAGGATAGAGAGAGAGGATAGAGAGAGAGGATAGAGAGAGAGGATAGAGAGAGAGGATAGAGAGGGAGGATAGAGAGGAGGATAGAGAGAGAGGATAGAGAGAGAGGATAGAGAGAGAGGATAGAGAGGGAGGATAGAGAGAGAGGATAGAGAGGGAGGATAGAGAGGGAGGATAGAGAGAGAGGATAGAGAGAGAGGATAGAGAGAGAGGATAGAGAGAGAGGATAGAGAGGGAGGATAGAGACGAGGATAGAGAGAGGATAGGAGTGAGAGAGAGGAGAGAGAGAGGATAGAGAGAGAGGATAGAGAGGAGGATAGAGAGGAGGATAGAGAGAGAGGATTGAGAGAGAGGATAGAGAGAGAGGATAGAGAGTGAGGATAGAGAGGAGGATAGAGAGAGAGGATAGAGAGAGAGGATAGAGAGAGAGGATAGAGAGAGAGGATAGAGAGAGTAGGATAGAGAGAGAGGATAGAGAGAGGATAGAGAGGGAGGATAGAGAGAGAGGATAGAGAGAGAGGATAGAGAGAGAGGATAGAGAGAGAGGATAGAGAGAGAGGATAGAGAGAGAGGATAGAGAGAGAGGATAGAGAGAGAGGATAGAGAGGAGGATAGAGAGAGAGGATAGAGAGAGAGAGGATAGAGAGGGAGGATAGAGAGAGAGAGGATAGAGAGAGAGGATAGAGAGGAGGATAGAGAGAGAGGATAGTGAGAGAGGATAGAGAGAGAGGATAGAGAGAGTGAGGATAGAGAGGAGGATAGAGAGGGAGGATAGAGAGAGAGGATAGAGAGAGAGGATAGAGAGGGAGGATAGAGAGGGAGGATAGAGAGAGAGGATAGAGTGAGGATAGAGAGAGAGGATAGAGAGAGAGGATAGAGAGGAGGATAGAGAGAGAGGATAGAGAGAGAGGATAGAGAGAGAGGATAGAGAGAGAGGATAGAGAGAGAGGATAGAGAGAGAGGATAGAGAGAGAGGATAGAGAGAGAGGATAGAGAGAGAGGATAGAGAGAGAGGATAGAGAGAGAGGATAGAGAGAGAGGGATAGAGAGGAGGATAGAGAGAGAGGATAGAGAGGGAGGATAGAGAGAGGGAGGATAGAGAGAGAGGATAGAGAGAGAGGATAGAGAGGAGGATGAGGAGAGGATAGAGAGGGAGGATAGAGAGAGAGGATAGAGAGGGAGGATAGAGAGAGAGGATAGAGAGAGAGGATAGAGAGAGAGGATAGAGAGAGAGGATAGAGAGAGAGGATAGAGAGGGAGGATAGAGAGAGAGGATAGAGAGGGAGGATAGAGGGGGAGGATTGAGAGAGAGGATAGAGAGGGAGGATAGAGAGAGAGGATAGAGAGAGAGGATAGAGAGAGAGGATAGAGGGGGAGGATAGAGAGAGAGGATAGAGAGGAGGATAGAGAGAGAGGATAGAGGGGAGGATAGAGAGAGAGGATAGAGAGAGAGGATAGAGAGAGAGGATAGAGAGAGAGGATAGAGAGAGAGGATAGAGAGAGAGGATAGAGAGAGAGGATAGAGAGAGAGGATAGAGAGAGAGGATAGAGAGAGAGGATAGAGAGAGAGGATAGAGAGAGAGATAGAGAGAGAGGATAGAGAGAGAGGATAGAGAGGAGAGGATAGAGAGAGAGGATAGAGAGAGAGGATAGAGAGAGGGATAGAGAGAGAGATAGAGAGAGAGGATAGAGAGAGAGGATAGAGAGGGAGGATAGAGAGAGGAGGATAGAGAGAGAGGATAGAGAGAGAGGATAGAGAGAGAGGATAGAGAGGGAGGATAGAGAGAGAGGATAGAGAGAGGATAGAGTGAGAGGATAGAGAGAGAGGATAGAGAGGGAGGATAGAGAGAGAGGATAGAGAGAGAGGATAGAGGAGGATAGAGAGAGAGGATAGAGAGGAGAGGATAGAGAGAGAGGATAGAGAGGGAGGATAGAGAGAGAGGATAGAGAGAGAGGATAGAGAGGATAGAGAGGGAGGATAGAGAGAGAGGATAGAGAGAGAGGATAGAGGGAGGATAGAGAGAGAGGATAGAGAGAGAGGATAGAGAGAGAGATAGAGGGATAGAGAGAGAGGATAGAGAGAGAGGATAGAGAGAGAGGATAGAGAGAGAGGATAGAGAGGAGGATAGAGAGGGAGGATAGAGAGGAGGATAGAGAGAGAGGATAGAGAGAGAGGATAGAGAGAGAGGATAGAGAGGGAGGATAGAGAGAGAGGATAGAGAGAGAGGATAGAGAGAGAGGATAGAGAGAGAGGATAGAGAGAGAGGATAGAGAGAGAGGATAGAGAGGAGGATAGAGAGAGAGGATAGAGAGGGAGGATAGAGAGAGAGGATAGAGAGAGAGGATAGAGAGTGAGGATAGAGAGAGAGGATAGAGAGAGAGGATAGAGAGAGAGGATAGAGAGAGAGGATAGAGAGAGAGGATAGAGAGGGAGGATAGAGAGGGAGGATAGAGAGAGAGGATAGAGAGAGAGGATAGAGAGAGAGGATAGAGAGGAGGATAGAGAGAGAGGATAGAGAGAGAGGATAGAGAGAGAGGATAGAGAGAGAGGATAGAGAGAGAGGATAGAGAGAGGATAGAGAGGTAGAGAGAGGATAGAGAGAGAGGATAGAGAGAGGAGGATAGAGAGAGAGGATAGAGAGGGAGGATAGAGAGAGAGGATAGAGAGAGAGGATAGAGAGAGAGGATAGAGAGAGAGGATAGAGAGAGAGGATAGAGAGGAGGATAGAGAGAGAGAAGAGAGGATAGAGAGAGAGGATAGAGAGGAGGATAGAGAGAGGATAGAGAGAGAGGATAGAGAGAGAGGATAGAGAGAGGATAGAGAGAGGATAGAGAGGGAGGATAGAGAGAGAGGATAGAGAGAGAGGATGAGAGAGAGGATAGAGAGAGAGGATAGAGAGAGAGGATAGAGAGAGAGGATAGAGAGAGAGGATAGAGAGGGAGGATAGAGAGAGAGGATAGAGAGAGAGGATAGAGAGGGAGGATAGAGAGAGAGGATAGAGAGAGAGGATAGAGAGGGGATAGGATAGAGAGAGAGGATAGAGAGAGAGGATAGAGAGAGAGGATAGAGAGGGAGGATAGAGAGAGAGGATAGAGAGGAGGATAGAGAGAGAGGATAGAGAGAGAGGATAGAGAGAGAGGATAGAGAGAGAGGATAGAGAGAGGATAGAGAGAGAGGATTAGAGGGAGGATCGAGAGGAGGATAGAGAGAGGGTAGAGAGAGAGGATAGAGAGGAGGATAGAGAGAGAGGATAGAGAGGGAGGATAGAGAGAGAGGATAGAGAGAGAGGATAGAGAGAGAGGATAGAGAGAGAGGATAGAGAGAGAGGATAGAGAGAGAGGATAGAGAGAGAGGATAGAGAGAGAGGAAGAGGATGAGAGGAGGAGAGAGAGAGGATAGAGAGAGAGGATAGAGAGAGAGGATAGAGAGAGAGGATAGAGAGGGAGGATAGAGAGAGGGAGGATAGAGAGAGGTAGGATAGAGAGAGAGGATAGAGAGAGAGGATAGAGAGAGAGGATAGAGAGAGAGGATAGAGAGAGAGGATAGAGAGGGAGGATAGAGAGAGAGGATAGAGAGAGAGGATAGAGAGAGAGGATAGAGAGAGAGGATAGAGAGGGAGGATAGAGAGGGAGGATAGAGAGAGAGGATAGAGAGAGAGGATAGAGAGAGAGGATAGAGAGAGAGGATAGAGGGAGAGGATAGAGAGAGAGGATAGAGAGAGAGGATAGAGAGAGAGGATAGAGAGAGAGGATAGAGAGAGAGGATAGAGAGAGAGGATAGAGAGAGAGGATAGAGGGAGAGGATAGAGAGAGAGGATAGAGAGGAGGATAGAGAGAGAGGATAGAGAGGAGAGGATAGAGAGAGAGGATAGAGAGAGGATAGAGAGAGAGGATAGAGAGAGAGGATAGAGAGAGAGGATAGAGAGAGAGGATAGAGAGAGAGGATAGAGAGAGAGGATAGAGAGAGAGGATAGAGAGAGAGGATAGAGAGAGAGAGGATAGAGAGAGAGGATAGAGAGAGAGGATAGAGAGGAGGATAGAGAGAGAGAGGATAGAGAGAGAGGATAGAGAGAGAGGATAGAGAGAGAGGATAGAGAGAGAGGATAGAGAGAGAGGATAGAGAGAGAGGATAGAGAGAGAGGATAGAGAGAGGATAGAGAGAGAGGATAGAGAGGGAGGATAGAGAGAGAGGATAGAGAGAGAGGATAGAGAGAGAGGATAGAGAGGAGGATAGAGAGAGAGAGGATAGAGAGAGAGGATAGAGAGGGAGGATAGAGAGGGAGGATAGAGAGAGAGGATAGAGAGAGAGGATAGAGAGAGAGGATAGAGAGAGAGGATAGAGAGAGAGGATAGAGGGGGAGGATAGAGAGAGAGGATAGAGAGAGAGGATAGAGAGAGAGGATAGAGAGGGAGGATAGAGAGAGGATAGAGAGAGAGGATAGAGAGAGAGGATAGAGAGAGAGGATAGAGAGAGAGGATAGAGAGAGAGGATAGAGAGAGAGGATAGAGAGAGAGGATAGAGAGAGAGGATAGAGAGGGAGGATAGAGAGAGAGGATAGAGAGAGAGGATAGAGAGAGGATAGAGAGAGAGGATAGAGAGGGAGGATAGAGAGAGAGGATAGAGAGAGAGGATAGAGAGGGAGGATAGAGAGGGAGGATAGAGAGAGAGGATAGAGAGAGAGGATAGAGAGAGAGGATAGAGAGGGAGGATAGAGAGAGAGGATAGAGAGAGAGGATAGAGAGAGGATAGAGAGAGAGGATAGAGAGAGAGGATAGAGAGAGAGGATAGAGAGAGAGGATAGAGAGAGAGGATAGAGAGGGAGGATAGAGAGAGAGGATAGAGAGAGAGGATAGAGAGAGAGGATAGAGAGAGAGGATAGAGAGAGAGGATAGAGAGGGAGGATAGAGAGGGAGGATAGAGAGAGAGGATAGAGAGAGAGGATAGAGAGGGAGGATAGAGAGAGAGGATAGAGAGAGAGGATAGAGAGAGAGGATAGAGAGAGAGGATAGAGAGAGAGGATAGAGAGAGAGGATAGAGAGAGAGGATAGAGAGAGAGGATAGAGAGAGAGGATAGAGAGAGAGGATAGAGAGAGAGGATAGAGAGAGAGGATAGAGAGGATAGAGAGAGAGGATAGAGAGAGAGGATAGAGAGAGAGGATAGAGAGAGAGGATAGAGAGAGAGGATAGAGGGAGAGGATAGAGAGAGAGGATAGAGAGAGAGGATAGAGAGAGAGGATAGAGAGAGAGGATAGAGAGGGAGAGGATAGAGAGAGAGGATAGAGAGAGAGGATAGAGAGGGAGGATAGAGAGAGAGGATAGAGAGAGGGGATAGAGAGAGAGGATAGAGAGAGAGGATAGAGAGAGAGGATAGAGAGAGAGGATAGAGAGAGAGGATAGAGAGAGAGGATAGAGAGAGAGGATAGAGAGAGAGGATAGAGAGAGAGGATAGAGGGGAGGGTAGGGGGGGAGGAGCCAGCTCTCTCACCTTGCTTCTTGAAGTCCCTCAGGCGCTGCAGGTCGTACTTGATGAGCTTGCGGACCTGCTCCAGGGACATGTGCTGTGCAGACGGGACCAACTGCTTCATCTCCTCCAGCTCTGCCCACTCTGCGGACCCCTGCCTGACACACACACACGCACACACGCACACGCACACGCACACGCACACACACACAGAGTTCATACCTCTCTCTGGAGGAGCTGTACAACACACGCTGTCTCAGGAAGGCCTCCAAGATCTCCAGGGACCCGACCCACCCTGGGCACGTACACTTTACCAGGCTGCCCTCGAAAAGGAGGTACAGGACCATGGCCGCTAAGACAAACAGACTGAAGAACTGCTTCTACCACAGGGCCGTCAAGGCCCTGAACACAGCAAAGGCCTAAGTTCTGGGCCCTGGACAGTCTGGACGGATTGTATGGCAGCTAGTGCTGAGGCACAAACATGTACATTTCAAGCCTGCAAACTGTGACACTTTAAATAACCTTTATTTATGTAAACCAGCTCCTTACCTTCTTGTGATTTTATTCTTTTTCTAAATGTGTTTTTTTCCCCTTTCCTAACACCAGGGGAGCCACCCCTCCTAAATTTCGTTGTTTGGTACCTGTACTGTAGCAATGACAATAAAGTCCATTCATTCATTCATTCATTCATTCATTCATTCATTCATTTGTGAATTTGTGTGCGTTCAAACGTTCTGGCTTTTGTAAGTACGCAACCTTTTCACGTCAACCCTACACACAGTTTTACAAACAAGGCCTCTGACCTCCACCAGCCTCCCCTGACCTCCACCAGCCTCCACCAGCCTCCCCTGACCTCCACCAGCCTCCCCTGACCTCCACCAGCCTCCCCTGACCTCCCCCAGCCTCCACCAGCCTCCCCTGCCCTCCCCCTGCCCTCCCCCAGCCTCCCCTGACCTCCCCCAGCCTCCCCTGCCCTCCACCAGCCTCCCCTGACCTCCCCCAGCCTCCACCAGCCTCCCCTGCCCTCCCCTGACCTCCCCCAGCCTCCACCAGCCTCCCCTGCCTCCCCTGACCTCCCCCAGCCTCCCCTGCCTCCCCTGGCCTCCCCCAGCCTCCCCTGCCCTCCACCAGCCTCCCCCTGCCTCCCCTGCCCTCCCCCAGCCTCCCCTGCCCTCCACCAGCCTCCCCCAGCCTCCCCTGCCCTCCACCAGCCTCCCCCTGCCTCCCCCTGCCCTCCCCCAGCCTCCCCTGACCTCCCCCAGCCTCCCCTGCCCTCCACCAGCCTCCCCCTGCCTCCCCTGCCCTCCACCAGCCTCCCCCTGCCTCCCCTGCCCTCCACCAGCCTCCCCCTGCCTCCCCTGGCCTCCCCCAGCCTCCCCTGCCCTCCACCAGCCTCCCCCAGCCTCCCCCAGCCTCCCCCTGCCTCCCCTGACCTCCCCTGCCCTCCACTCACCGTGGTGGAGGTGGCTCTGCTCGTTGTTGTTGTTGTTCAGGAAGGTCGGCCATTTTTTTCTTCTTCTTCTTCGCCTGCCGTTCGCTGGACCCCCCCGCGCCGGCCGTGTCTCTGTCTGCCGTGGAAGAGGAGGGTTCTCTGGACCCCCCCGCGCCGGCCGTGTCTCTGTCTGCCGTGGAAGAGGAGGGTTCTGGCAGACCCGGCGTGGCGCCGGCCGTGTCTCTGTCTGCCGTGGAAGAGGAGGGTTCTGGCAGACCCGGCGTGGCGGCGGCGGCGGCGGTAACGGTACCGCCATCTGGACCGGCCCTCCGTCTCTTCTTCTTGGCTGTTTTACCGCTGGTTCTGGTGCCGCTGTCCACGTCCAGAGGGTTGTCGTCGGTCCTGGTTCCAGGTCCAGGTTCTGGTTCTGGTTCAGGTTCTGGTTCTGTCAGACCCGGCGTGGTGGCGGCGGTAGCGTCGCCGCCTTGCCCCTCTGGGTCGGCCCCCCCCCTCCGTCTCTTCTTGGCTCTCTTGCCGCTGGTTCTGGCGCCGCCGAGGTCCGGTACCGTCACGTCCTCCGGGCCGGTCAGGTCCAGTATGGTGGGTTCCGGGCCCGTGAGGTCCACTGTTGTCTCCTCCGTCAGATCCGTCAGATCGTCGGCTGTCAGGTCCACCGTGGGCGTAGCTCCTCCCCCTCCACCCTGACCCTCCTCCTCCTCCACACTCTCTCCCTCATCACCCCTTTCCTTCTTCTTCTTCTTCTTGTTGGATCTCTTCTTCTTCTTCTTCTCCTCCTCCTCCGTGGCAGCGGCGGAGGTCTCTCCATCCCGCTGCGTCTCTCCTCCTCCTCCTCCTCTCACACTCTCTCGCTCT
>NC_137690.1:1011282-1058782 GCF_963989245.1 Nansenia antarctica
CTGGGGCTCCATCCGTTGCCAGGCCACTTAACTTGTCAAACTGCAGTTCGAATTTGTTCATAGCCAAAACAACTTGCTCAAATAAATCCTCACCTTTGGTGGTGCCATGCATGGCTTGCAAAGACAGCAACTCCTCCCTCGTATGAAACTCGGCTGTAATCCCCCGCACAAAAATGGCCAGTTGGGCGGTGTTTGTTATGTCTGTTGTCTCATCGCAGGCCAGAGAGAAAAACTGGAATTCTCTTGCGGTGTCCCTCAGTGTTTTCTCAATATCTTGTGCCATGTCAGTAATCCGATCTGAGACAGTTCTTCGAGACAAACTGACACTTTGGAACAATTTTACTTTGTCCGGTGCGAGCAGCTCCGCCGCGGCAATAATTAACTCCTTCACAAATTCTCCTTCTGAATGCGGCCTCAGCTTCTCAGCGATTAGCTCACTCAACACAAAACTAGCATGCGTAACGTTGTCTCGGTCAGATTGTGGTCTTGTGAAGACTGCTTGTTGAGCACCCAAACTCCGACGAAGAGCGTTAACTTTATCCAAGCTTATTTGTCCTTTCAAGTTGTCCAGGTTAGCATGTTTTGAGTTGTAATGACGTTCGAGGTTCGCCTTTTTCATAACCGCGAGCGCCTCCCGACACACAAGGCATACTGGCTTGCCTTTTACCTCAACAAATAAATAATTGTTTGTCCATTTGTCTTGGAAAGCGCGACATTCTGCATCTACCTTTCTTTTCTTGACAGCCATGTTTGCATTCTGATTACTTTCTGATTGAAGCGATGACAGAAGATTATCACGCAATGACACATTACGTTACGCACGTGACCACGAACGTGACACAGACAGATAGACAGCTGTCCGTCACTGACCCTGAACGTCACGTTCAATAAAAATAGTTTTTTTTTAATGTTGTATTTCTAATGTTGCTTTTGTTTATTTTTATTAATTGCCTCGTAGGCCGGATCAAACGGTCTCGCGGGCCTTATACGGCCCGGAGGCCGGAGGTTCCCCACCCCTGTTCTAGAGGCTAATGTTCGAAGGTCAGTCCAGAAATTGAAGTTGAAGAGAGGTTGGGTATTCCAGCAAGACAATGACCCGAAGCATACCTCAAAATCAACCATGAAGTACCTCTAGGAAAGACGGATGAATGTTTTGGAATGGCCATCACAGTCCCCAGACTTGAATATTATTGGAGAGATCTCAAACATGCCGTGCATGCAAGAAGGCCGAAGAATATTTTTGAGGTGGAGGTGTCAGGAAGAATGGGGGAAAATCCCCAAACAAGAATTGAAAGACTCTTAGCTGGCTACAGGAAGCGTTTGCAAGCTGTTATAGTTGCCTAAGGAGGAGTTACAAAGTACTAGCTGACAGGGTTCCCAAACCTTTGCACAAGGCCTTTTTCCTTGTTTTTCCCCTGTAAAAAGTAACAAAAATGAAAATGTATCTTGCTTTAAAATATGATGAAACATGTCATGTTGAACTTTGTACCATAGAGAGGTTAGGTTTGCTTCTTTTCACTTCCTGTTGTCACATGAAAGTCAGAATCATGAGCCGGAGCAAGTGGATGAGTTCGAACATTGTTGCATAAATTATTTATCTGATTTACGTTCTCACAGCCCTTCATGTAAACAAAGTAACATACGCAATCGAAGCAACAGACGTGGTAGTTGATTGGTCAGAAAAAAATAGAATTGCCCGTTCGTCCCTCTCTTATTCAGATCAACACGCGTGCGCTGTTGTTTTCCTATGGACTGCCTCGAGCAGCGTTCTCACCAAAAGCGAAGCGAAGCAAAGTGACCATCCTTTTCAAGCGGAGCATCCGTTGGTTCTTTGCTGCGGGAGCGACATCGAATGCGCGTTCTCACAGCTCCAAACGACGCAGATCGAAGTGAACTTTATCCTAAACTCCGATTCAAGTGAAGCAAATGTTCTAGTGAGAACACCCCCTTAGATATTCATTATAAAGGGCATTTTGACTAGGGGTGCCCACATTTTTTGACCCCACAGTTAGTATGTCTGTGTCTGTGTTGTGCAAGCTAACCCCCCCTCCCCCTCCCCCCCCCAGCCCTGTCTACCTGGCGTACCCACTCTGGCCCCAGCAGCAGGCTCCGCCCCCCCCGGCAGCAGAAGGACTTCGTGGCGCTGAACCGCGAGGGCGTGCGCTCAGGCCTGGTCACCGCCCAGGAGCACTACCAGTACCGTGCCTCCCGGGACCCCCCCAGGCCCCGCGCCCCCCCCCGCCACCCCCGCCCGCCCCCGCCCCCCCGCCTGCCCCCCGACACCACCTTCGGCATCTCCACACGGTGAGTGACATCACCGCTGCGTCTGCCTGTCCTGGTCTCTGATTGGATCAGAACCTCTCGGCAGTTGCAATAAGAACGGAACTCAGTAGAACATACCTCAATAGAACATACCTCAATAGAACATACCTCAACATCGGTGCTTTTTAGTGTTTCTAAGTACATTTTTATTTTAATACTTATAGGGAACGGCTGTGTAAATAGTACCTACAGCAGACTAGACTTACTAGAAGTTGGTTGGTGCGCAAAACGAGAGGACTGTAACAACGGAATTCTTGAAACAACAAAACATTCCACTCGACATTGCTCGGTCGCCGGGAGAACAATGGTACGCGGTCCCAGCCCTCAGGCGCAAGCGGCGGCGTCGAGACCGCAAGCAACGACGAGGACGTAGGGGAGGCCTGCTAGCTAGGATGAGGAGAAGCCCGAATAAGCCTGCTTTGCCAAGTATATTCCTATCCAACGTCAGGTCTCTGGCTAACAAGATGGACGAACTGAGACTGCAGGTCGCTTCCAATAACAACGTGGGGGACAGCTGTGTGATTATTTTCACAGAGACCTGGCTAAATGACTCCATCTTGGACTCCGCGGTCGGGCTAGAAGGCAGGACTTTACACCGTGCGGACAGGACGCTCCTTAGTGAGAAGACGCGCGGAGGCGGCCTCATTATATCTACGAAGGACAGCTGGTGCTTAAACACAAAAACTGTAAGTAGCCACTGCTCCCCAGACCTGGAATACTTGACTGTTAAATGCCGACCCACATACCTCCCGAGGGAATTCAACGCAGTGTACATTACATGTGTTTACATACCGCCTAGCACGGTTGGTAGCTTAGCATTGGCGCGGCTACATGACGTCATCAGTAGTGGACAGAGCGCGGATCCTCAAGCCGTACACATAATCGCGGGGGATTTCAATCATGCTGACCTGAAGGTAGTACTACCGAAGTTCTATCAGCATGTTAAATGTGCAACAAGAGGAGAAAAACACTGGATAAGGTATACACCAACATCAAGCTTGCTTACAAGGCTAGACCGCTAGCTCATCTAGGCATGTCTGACCATGTGTCAATCCTCCTGATCCAGCCTACACTCCCATGAGGAAAAGTGCTCCCATCACCACTAAGACTGTCAGAACCTGGCCAGCAGGGTCCGCTCCACTGCAGATCTGCCTGAATGACACCTCATGGCAGGAATATGAGCATGAGGACCTGGAACAGTTCACGTCGTCGGTTCTGAACCACATAGTGAACTGCACCAACTCAGCCACCGTGGACAAACAGGTCCGGGTCTACCCCAACACGAAGCCATGGATGACTGGGAAGGTCCAAAAACTGCTCAATGAGAGGGACAACGCCTTCTCAGCGAAGGACACACTGCTGTACAGCACCACCAGGGCTAACCTAAAGCGTGGCATCCGGGAGGCCAAGGCAGACCACAGAGAGAAGATTGAGGAATGCTTCCTGAGCAACGATTCCAGGTGGGTGTGGCAGGGGGTTCAGCACATGACAAACTTCAGAGCCAACAGGCTCACAGCCGCGGAGGACGACCCCCTGCTGGCGGAAAAGCTGAACTCCTTCTACGCCCGGTTCGACGAGGGGCGAATGGAGGTAACCACAACACAAACACCACTCTCTCCAGCTCTCAGCAGCCTCACCCTCACAGAGCATGAAGTGAGACGCGTGCTGAAGGCGGTGGACCCCAGGAAAGCCTCAGGGCCGGATGGTGTCCTGGGACGGGTGCTGAGGGACTGCGCCGACCAGCTGGCCGGGGTTTTCACCAACATCTTCAACCAGTCCCTGTCCCAGGCCACCATCCCACCCTGCCTGAAAACCTCAACTATCATCCCAGTCCCGAAGAAAAGCACGGTGAGCTGACTAAACGACTACCGCCCGGTGGCACTCACACCAATCATCATGAAGTGCTTCGAGAAACTAGTCCGGGCCCACATAGTCACACGCCTCCCGCCCAACCTGGATCCATACCAGTTTGCCTACAGAGCCCACAGGTCCACAGAGGACGCCATCGCGACGACTCTCCACTCCACTCTATCCCACCTGGAGAGGGGAAACAGCTACGCGAGACTGCTCTTTGTGGACTCAATCTTCCCCTTCATCACCTGACTCTTCTGCTCCTCTTCCTCCCTCAGTGCAGCGATCCTGACTCTCTCTTTATCTCGTAGAAACTGGTGAAGCTTCTCAAACTGCTCCTTCATCTGCCTCTCTGTGCGCTGGGCCTGGCTCTCAAGATGTTTAGCTGTTTCATCACAAGTCAGTTTAACCTCTTGAAAGGTCTTCAGCTTCTCCTTTAAGGGTTCCAGTGCAGTCTGAAGTTCACTCTTATGATCCAGTACAGCTTCATCTACTGGGCAACAGTCATGTTTTTTATGCTGTTTTGAAGTCTGACACACCAAACAGATGGGCTGTTTATCCTCCAGACAGAAGAGCTTGAGTTTCTCACTGTGCAGACTGCAGAGCACCTCAGACCCTGCTGCAGCTCTCTGACTTCTCTCCTGTAAGAAGTCCTCACACAGGTTTTTTAACGCCAGGTTACAAGGAGGATCATTGGATGATTTTCTCCTGCACATTGGACATTCCTGAGTGTCTTTATGTTTCCAGAATTCCTGCAGACAGGTTTTACAGAAGCTGTGGCTACAACGGAGGACAACAGGATCCTTGAAGATGTCACAGCACACAGGACAGGAAAGATTCTCCTCAGAGAGAGAGGGTTTAGACGCCATTCTCTCACCACCTCCGACTCCCCTGTAATGGCTTCTGAGGTGAAAGTTCACTTCTGAAAACTCACCGTGTTGAAGTCAGTAGGAAGTCAAATCCAGATTGTGACAGTGTTGCTTCTTCCTTTGTGGTTGTTTTGAATGTTGAAGGTAAATGAGTGTAAAGTCCTTCAGAGAGTCATACATATGTAGTGTTGTGGGTCATGCTAGTGAACGGCAGCACCAGAGAGCTGAATGTTAGCCTTCTGAGTGGTTCACTTCTGCTCTCCACTGTTTCCTGCTCAACAGGTTAGAGCAGTGGTTCCCAACCACTGTGCCGCGGCATCATCAGATGTGCCGTGGGAAATTATCAAATTCCACTTACGTATTGACCCGAATATAAAACGGGGTTTTTCCCCTGGAAAAAAGTCTGAAAAAGTTGCGTCTTATATTCGCACCCTAGACTTTTACACGTCAATATTAATTCACAACAACGTATGTGGAGACACACTCACACACACCCGCGGAGACACACTCACACACACCCGCGGAGAGACACCGCAGAGACACACTCACACACACACCCGCGGAGACACACTCGGACCAGCTCGAAAAAAGTGTCTCAAGTGGTTGGTCAAGTTAACAAACAACAGAGGAGGAGTTACGATGCCAATGTTAAGACCATGGATGAATGAATCAATGAAGCAGAGGCATCAAACAACTGTCGAGGAGCCAAGAAATATGATATTACAGAGTGTAATGTTAGAAGTTGACGAGCCCAAAAAGATCGGCATAAGAATGGTAACTGTCATGTCTATGATTGCCACGCCCCTCAGGCCAGTTCATTCTGTAATAAAGCGTGCTCGAGTGAAGACCTGAAGTTCGACGTGTCGTCCCCAGTTATTACCTATTGATTAGATTCTGCAAGGTCTAGTAGAGATTCAACATTGGCGACGAGGAGAAACATGCATTTGTAATTACAAGAATCAAGTTTAGCTTGTTAGTATGGAGAAAACCGGGATCCAACATTTCGCATGCTACACAGAGCCAGCCACGCTAGGTCCGAGATGGAAGCGTTGGCTAACTTCGTTCGAGCTATATGCGGACGGAAAAGGGCTCATCTTGGATGACGATTCACCTAATACGACAAAGCAAAGGAGACGTGCACTATTACTACATCTAGCTGGACCAGACGTTCAGGATGTTTTTTCAACTTTACCGGACAACGGTGATGCAACGGACTACATGAAGACGGTCGAGGCTTTGAACGCCTACTTCGTGCCCCAAGTCAACACAGCGCTGTCAAGGTACGCGTTTCAAAAGATGCACCAGAAACCAGGTGAGACAGTGCAGCAATTTGCTACACGCCTGAGACAAGCTGTGAGAGACTGTGGATATGGGGGAGATTCTGATAACCAGATACGGGATGCAATTCTAAGCAAAGGAACATCAGAGTATCTGCGTAGGAAGCTTTTGGAAGAGGGTCGTGTATTGACATTAGCAGTCACAATGGAAATAGCTGCTCGTTGTGAGAGCATCGAGGAGCAAATGGCTGACATGTCATGCACAACGACCGGAGCTACATCGGAGACTGTTAACCGAGTTGATCACAATGAAAAAAAGGGATGGCAAAACTGGAACGAGAAAGGTAAACCGAACAGAGACAATAGAAGTGATGGAAAGTGTTACAGATGTGGAAATTCTGATCACATTGGCCGAGATCCAAAATGCCCCGCACGTGGCGTGACATGCCACAAGTGTCAGGGTAAAGATCATTTTGCAAAGGTGTGCCGCACTAAAGGTGAGAAAGTGAAACAGAAAGTTAACAATGTAGAAGAAGAGGAATACTTTGCATTTGCCATTAATGACAATCACATGTCAGAGAGACTAGATTTCTGTGTGGGGGGAGTGAATATGAAAATGCTCATTGACTCTGGCGCATCAATCAATGTGATGGGAGAAAATGTGTGGGAAAATGTGAAAGCAGAACACATTAAGTGTCATTCCTATGTCCCTAAGACAGAGAGGAAATTGTACTCATATTGTTCCAGTGAACCATTAACTGTCAAGGGTGCATTTACATGTAATGTGTCAATAGGAAACAAAACTGAACATGCAGAATTCATTGTAATCAGGGGGAAAGGTGAACCACTGCTGGGAAAAGACACAGCGATGAGACTGGGCGTCCTGAGAATAGGTGCCGACATTGCTGCTGTCACAGAGACAAAGCAAACACTCCAACAACAATACCCTGAAGTGTTCAGTGGAGTCGGGAAACTAAAAACAAGACAAGTTAGTCTACACATTAACCCAGAGGTTAAACCAGTAGCCCAGCCACTCAGGCGAATTCCATTTCACCTCCGGGGGGCAGTAGAGTCCAGAATAAAAGAATTGGAGAATTTAGACATTATTGAACCAGTGAATGGGCCCACCCCGTGGGTGAATCCGGTCGTAATTGTCCCAAAACCTGGAAACGATGTCCGACTCTGCCTGGATATGAGACGGGCCAACGAAGCCATAGTGAGGGAACGCTTCCCAATCCCCACTGTGGATGAGCTACTCCAAGGGATGAATGGCTCGACCATATTCAGCAAGTTAGACTTGAAATGGGGCTACCACCAACTCGAACTGACTCCTGAATCGCGTGAGATCACCACGTTCGCTGTGCACAACGGCGTGTACAGGTACAAAAGACTGTTGTTCGGTGTATCATCTGCTAGCGAGCAATACCAGCACGAGATAGCCAATACCTTGGCTGGAATTGAAGGGGTTGAAAACATATCCGATGACGTGATCATACATGCACGTGACCAAGCCATGCACGACAAACGACTGCACGCCGTTATGGCGAGACTCAGAGAAGCAGGATTGACACTAAATCCAGAGAAGTGTCAGTTCAACATGGACAGACTAATTTTCATGGGAATTCTGTTGTCAGAGAAGGGCATTGGTCCAACAGAAGAGAGGGTGCGAGCTGTGACAGAAGCACGGGAGCCAGAGAGCGACACGGAGGTGCGTAGTTTCCTGGGGCTGGTCGGATACAGCAGCACATTTATCCCTCAGTTTGCTACAATGTCAGAGCCACTGAGACGCCTGACAAGGAAGGACACGCCATTCATATTCGGGCCAGACCAGAAGCAAGCATTCAGTGCTCTTAAAGCAGCGCTCGCCAGAGCGACCACCCTTGCTTATTTCGACAAGGACGCGCCGACGCAGGTAATAGCTGATGATAGGGCAGCTGAGAGACACTGTAAAGCCTGCCACGGATGTCAGATAGTGGCTAGACCTGACCCACCTGAACCGCTGAGACCCACACCGCTACCTGATGGACCCTGGCGGGATGTCGCCATTGACCTACTGGGGCCTCTCCCGTCCAACCACTCCATTTTAGTGGTAGTAGACTATTTCAGCCGGTATTATGAATATGACGTCATGACCACAACCACATCAGAAAAGGTCATAGACAGTCTGGAGTCAATATTCAGTCGACATGGACTGCCAGTCACAATCAAGACTGACAATGGACCCCAGTTCAGATCTGAACAATTTAGACTGTACTGTGAGGAAAACGGCATCACACACATCAAAACCACACCGAAGTACGCTCAGGCCAACGGAGAAGTTGGGCGTCAGAACGCGTCACTGATGAAGAGGATTCGGATTGCTCAATCAGAGGGACTGGATTGGAAAAAGGAACTGAGAAAATATGTGACAATCTACAGGAGCATCGTCCATCCATCCACAGGTAAAAGCCCTGCCGAACTGCTTTTCAACCGAGAGATGAGAGGAAAGCTACCGGAACTGATTGAAGTGAACACAGATCAGGAAGTGTGTGACCGTGACGCTGAGCAGAAGGCAAAGAGTAAGCTGTATGCTGATACACGCAGAGGAGCACAGCAGTCAGAGGTCAGTGTCGGTGACACTGTTCTCCTGAAACAGGACAAAACTGACAAGTTCTCTACCACATTCAACGCGACACCACACAAGATCATCAGTAGGGCCGGAAACAAAGTGGTAGTGGAATCGCCAACAGGAGCACGGTATTCGAGGAACACCACCTTTGTTAAGAGATACGAAGGAAAAGGACTGAAACAAGGGACATTCCAAGAAGAGGAGGACACACAGGAAACTGAGGACACAGAAATCAGAGAGGCAACAGAAGAACACACACACGCCACTGATAATCAGAGTCCACAAGCTGAACATAACTATGACACACAAATACAGACAGGCCGCAAAGGATCAAGCGAACACCCAGTAGACTGTCTGACTATGTTTTGAACTTATTGAAGTGAAGAGGATTCTCAATGTGTTAAAAAAAATAAAAATAAAAAAAGAGAGTTGTACAATGTAATGATACACTGATTTTGAATTTACAGGAAATAATTTGGAAGATACAGTGATTTATAATAATAAGAAAAAAATGTTACCTGATGTTATACCAGCTGACCATTAAGAAGTGTCAAAGGATATTTTGATAATTACTGAAATATGATTTAGTATGCAATTTAGCTACATTAAGGTTAGTATAATCATCAGCTGTGTTTGTTGGTTAGTAAAAGTTTAATGCCAAGAAAAAGGGGGATGTCATGTCTATGATTGCCACGCCCCTCAGGCCAGTTCATTCTGTAATAAAGCGTGCTCGAGTGAAGACCTGAAGTTCGACGTGTCGTCCCCAGTTATTACCTATTGATTAGATTCTGCAAGGTCTAGTAGAGATTCAACAGTAACAGTCAGAGAAAAGCGTATCGCCGTCCGCAAAGCGGCCTCTTCCAGGTGATTGACAGGAGGGTGTGTGAATATGTGACTGAAAAACCTAACGATTGTATGCCCATACCCCAAGATGATAAAAAATAACCTACATTGTTTCGTTCATTCATTAAGACGATTGCCAGACGCATTGCTGACATGTCTGCAGACATCGAACATTTTGTTTTGGAGAAGATACGTGGCAGTGGGCAGTTTGCTTTGCAACTTGAGTCTTGGCTCAACTCTTGGCCAATGCACGCTTTGTGGATGGAGACACAATCACAGAACATTTCTTTTTTGCAAGACATTGCATAAAAAAACAACAGGGGAGGAAATATGTCAGATCACATCAGAGTATGTCGAACAAGGAGGACTTCAGTGGGACAGCTGCGTAAGTGTCTGCACTGATGGAGATATCTGATGTGTTGAATGCTGTTGTTCGTATGGTAAACTTTGTAAAAACAAGACCTCTGAAAAGCCGCTTATATGCAGCATTATGTGAAGAGACGGGAGCCCAGCATAATACGTTATTGCTCCATACGCCGATGATTGTCCGGCGGAAAAGTGCCGCCCGCGTGTTTGAGTCACGGGAGGAGCTGAACACCGTTTTAACTGATGAGAAGTGTGATGACGCAAAGCTGCTTGCAAGTGACAAATTGTGCGCAAGGCTCGCATACATGGCCAACATACAGGGCCAGGCTTCGCACTGAGTGAGTATAACGACAAGTTCATATAATGTTACGTATATGATAGGCTACTTTGTATCATTTTGTAACATTTGGGATGGCGGTGTGCCGTGGGATTTTTTCAAGGTAAGAAATGTGCCGTGGCACAAAAAAGGTTGAAAAACACTGGGTTAGAGGGTGGAGCTTCAGACAAGGTATGAGTCTCTGTGTTCAAGGCTCACAAGCAGAATTATGTCAGGTGTGTGTGCGTGTGTGCGTGTGTGTGTATTTGTATGTGTGTGTGTGTGTGTGCGTGTGTGTGTGTATTTGTATGTGTGTGTGTGTGTGTGCGTGTGTGTGTGTGTGTGTTTGTATGTGTGTGTGTGTGGCAGTATAGCATAATAAAACTCACAGTAATATAAATTCCAGTACAAAGGTCATGTTTAGTTTAGTTTAGTTTATTAGTTTATTATATCGAGGACAATCCAAATACATGAACCATATAAAATACAGTAAAAAAGGCAGCGTTAGCCTAGTCGGCTAAGTTTCAGCTGAAGTCCCCGGCCAGTTGCAACATGGCATCCTGAAAAGTAACGTCATTAGTTAAAATAAAACATTTAAATATTCTAAGAACACGTGGCTGAGACAAGGTACCCCAACATCACACTTGACAAAAAAAACACGTAAGCAAGCTGAGGTGATTGAAGGGGCTACAACAAACACCACATACACACTTATGGGGGCAGCGACATTTCAAGCACATAGAAGCCACAGGACAATTACAGGCCACACAACATTAAGCACTTACAAACAGCAATACATTAAACAGAACAAAACATACAAAAAAAAGGCATTATGGGGAGGCAGCACAGAGAGGGATTAATGAGGACAAGTATAGTTCTGTGTCAGCCAGGCTTTCATGTGTGTTGTGAAGGTGGAGTAAGTATGTATGTCTTTGAGTTGGTTGGGTAGTGAGTTCCAGTTTTCTATTGCTATCACTGAGAAGGATTGCTTACTGAAGGTGCTTTTCCTGAATGGAACTATAAGGTCGCCACGAGAGGTGCTTCTGGTGGGCCGTAAGCTGTGGTCACGCTGGTTTATGAAAGAGTTAAGCGGGGGAGGAGCTTTGTTATGCAGAATTTTATGGATGAGACAGATGTTTTTGTATTTGATGGTGTCTTCCCAGCTAAGGTATTTACATTTGTCTAGTCTAGGATGGTACAGTAGTGTGTGCTGTTGGGCTTCTGGTCCATGACCTTAAGTAGGGATGTCCCGATACTGATATCGGATATCGACCCGATATTGGTCCTGAATGCTGGATCGGGGATCGCACCAGAAAAAAAAGGCTCCGATCCGATCCTACTGTCAAGTCAAACTTATGTGTATAAGCGATGAGGGAATGAAAACAGTGAACAGAAACGCGTGTCGCAGAAATGCTTCACGCGAGTCGCAGAAATGCTTCACGCGAGTCATATATGCGCTTAAAATGCGCATAGCGCTGTGTGCTTCCGGTTTCATTACAAAGAGGTTAACCCTATATGTGCCTGACGTCTAACAACATTCAAATGACTCTAACTTCATATTTTTTCGGATTTCAATGTATGACACATCATTTGTTCCAATCATAGTTCCAATCCACAACACGTCGCATTTGTTGCTTTAATAAAGGCTGGCAGTCTTTAATTTAACTGTTGTTGGTGTGGACTATATACTGGGGAGGTATTTGTTATTATTCAGGGGTCAAAAAATGTATACAAATATCGGATCGGTATCGGTATCGCCGATACCCGAAGCCCAGGTATCGGTATCGGTATCGGTAGTGAAAAAGTGGGATCGGGACATCCCTAACCTTAAGGGTCCGCTTGTATAGGGTGGCTAATGGCTTTAGGGAAGTGCTGTATGTATGGCCCCAGCTTGTCAAACAATATGTGAGGTGCGACATAATTGATGCGTCCATATATAGTCTGGCAGCACTCATGGTCAGTGAGCTTCTGATGTACCTGAAGTTTGCCAGGCCAAACTTCACCCTACCAGACACTTTCTTGATGTGCTCTTTGAAAGTCAGGTTTGAATCAATGATGATCCCTAAATATTTGAACGACGGAACTATACTAATGTTTTGCCCTGAAATGGTTATGTTTGCCGTGGTCATATTGTTTTGTTTGGAGAAGAACATTCCTACAGTTTTATTAACGTTGAGCTGGAGGCAAGAGCTGTTGAGCCATTTGGTGACCTTTTCCATAGCAGAGCTAAGTTTGGCAGCTGCCAGGTGTGTGTTCTTGTCATGCACATATAAAACAGTGTCATCAGCGTACATTTGTACATGCACTTCTGGGCAGACAGATGGTAGGTCGTTGATATATAGGCTGAACAAGAGTGGGCCAAGTATGGAGCCTTGTGGTACCCCGGTGCAAGACATGATGGTAGGTGAGCGCTGATTCTTTATCTGGACTAGCTGATTTCTGTCACAGAGATATGAGTCCAACCATTTAAGGGCTGATGGCAAGAAGTTAAAGGCAGACAGCTTGGTGATAAGGACCTGGTGATTGACTGTGTCGAAGGCTTTGCGGAGATCTAAAAACACAGCACCTACAACACCTCCTCTATCAACCATACCTTTGACCTTTTCTAGGAAGTAGCAGTTGGCCGTTTCTGTAGAGTGTAGGGTCCTAAAGCCAAACTGCATTGGATGAAGGGGAAATGGGCTATTGCTTAAAAAGTGAACGAGCTGCTCTGTAACCCACTTCTCAGTGACCTTGGAGATAATGGGTAAAATACTGATTGGCCTATAGTTACCAACATCCTGGGGGTCACCTGACTTGAAGATGGGAGAAACAATAGCTGTTTTCCAGGTACTAGGGACTGTTTCCTCAAGTATTGATTGGTTGATAATTTGTGTAATGGGGTGGACTAGGTGTTCTTTCAGAGATTTCAGCATTGTAGTGTCCATTCCATAGATATCCTTCGCTGTTGAGAGTTTGAGAGATGAAATTATGACTTGGGTTTTGTGTGCCGAGATGGGCTGAATGCTGAAAGAGGGCTTGGTTTCATCAAGTTCAACATTATTGTTGGTTATTTGAGGAAAATTCTGTGCGATCTCTTTTACAGAGTCAATGAAATATGTGTTAAAAGCTACAGCTATTTGGGCTGGATCTTGTGTTAAGTTGTCATTCAGTTTCAGCTGTATCTGTTTCCTAGGCCTGTGGTTGGTTCCCATGACATTTTGGATTTGTTCCCAGATCCGTTTGGTGTTTCCCTTTGCCTCTTTGATGATAGTAATGAAGAAATTAGCTTTAGCCTTTCTGATCATTTTGGTAACCTTGTTCCGGAGGGAGGTAAACCTATGTCTGTCACTGACTAGCTGTGGCTTATTCTCCAAAGCTCTCTTCAAAGCAAAGTCCTCCGAACAACAACACATTTACCACCTAACCCTGTCACATGACCTCACCCTGTTAGGGTTAACTCTCTCTCTCTCTCTATCTTCTCTACCCATCTTCCGTCGTAGACTGAAGACCTCCATCTCTTCAGGTTACACCTTAACTGCTCCTCCTGAGACATCTTCTGCCCCCCAGCACTGCGTCTCCTGAGACACCCGCTTTCCCCTCTACTGTGTCCCTAAAAACTTCTATTGCCCCCCTAGTACTGTCTCTCTGTTCTCCAGTGTATATTAAACAAAAAAAACAAAAACAAAAAGTCTAGGTTTAGAAAAAGGTGATAGAAGAAGATTTCTGAGACTGTCAATGGCCCCGGGCCTGAGCTGGATTACTCTTCCTGCTACGACTGGTGGATTGATGATTCACTTGCTTAGTCAAATGTATCGATTGTAAGTCGCTTTGGAATAAGGCGTCTGCTAAATGCCAAATATGTAAATGTGAATGTCTCTCTCTCTCTCTCCCTCTCCCTCTCTCTCCTGTGCTCCGCCCCCCAGGCCCTCCACGCCCATCTCTGAGCTGCTGCACAACACGTACGCCCAGCGCTGGCTGGACCAGCAGCACGCCAAGGACACACACCTGAGAGAGAGACAGCTGGGCCAGGTACACACACACACACACACACCTGAGAGAGAGACAGCTGGGCCAGGTACACACACACACACACCTGAGAGAGAGACAGCTGGGCCAGGTACACACACACACACACACACACACACACATGTCTGTCTGTCTGTCTGCCTACCTGTCTGTCTGCCTACCTGTCTGACTGCCTACCTGCCTCTGTCTGTCTGTCTGTCTGCCTACCTGTCTGCTTGTCTGTCTGCCTACCTGTCTGTCTGCCTACCTGCCTCTGTCTGTCTGTCTGTCTGCCTGTCTGCCTGTCTGCCTGTCTGTCTGCCTGCCTGTCTGTCTGCCTGTCTGCCTACCTGTCTGTCTGTCTGTCTGCCTGTCTGTCTGCCTGCCTGCCTGTCTGTCTGCCTGTCTGCCTACTTGCCTACCTGCCTGTCTGTCTGTCTGCCTACCTGCCTGCCTGTCTGTCTGTCTGTCTGTCTGTCTGCCTGCCTGCCTGTCTGTCTGCCTGCCTACCTGTCTGCCTACCTGTCTGTCTGCCTGCCTACCTGTCTGTCTGCCTACCTGTCTGTCTGCCTGCCTGTCTGTCTGCCTGCCTGTCTGTCCTCCAGCCTAAGCTAGGTCGTATCCAGGACACGCGGACCAGCCTGCTGAGGAGGAGCCGCCCCCTACCTGAGGCCCCGCCCCTCTGGAAACTCCCCCGCTTCCAACAGGTACGACCCTGACCCCTGACCCTGACCCCTGACCCTGACCCCTGACCCTACCTGAGAACCCGCCCCTCTGGAAACTCCCCCGCTTCCAACAGGTACGACCCTGACCCCTGACCCTGAACCTACACATTCACACATACAGAAACACACACACACACAGAAACACACACACACACACACACACACACACAGCTCTGACTGGGCAGGGTGCAGTGCTGTCAGCTCTAATGAGCTGCTGATGCTACCGCTAGCTGCTAGCTGCATGCTAACCTGATAAAGAATCTGATGCTACCGCTAGCTGCTAGCCGCATGCTAACCTGATAAAGGATCTGGCGTCGCCTCGTTATTTCTCACTTAGGCCCCCCCCCTCTACCCCCCCCTCTACACCCCTCCTCCTTTCATCTGTTCATCAGCTGTTTGTTTGTGTTCTTGTCATCTTTCTTTTACCTCCCTCTCTCCTCCTGACTTTTGTTGAAACCTTGTTTTCCCTGTTCCTCCCTCCCTCCCTCCCCCTTCCCTCCTTCTCTCTGTCTCCTTTTCCCTCTCTCGCTCCCTCTCCCTTCCCCCCTCCCTCCTTCTCTCCCTCCCTCCCTCTCTTTCCCTCTCTCTCTCGCTCTCTCTCTCTCCCCTCCCTCCCTCCCTCCCCCCCCTCCCTCCCTCCCTCCCTTTCCCTCTCGCTCCCTCTCCCCTCCCTCCCTCCCTCCCCCCCCTCCCTCCCTCCCTCCCTTTCCCTCTCGCTCCCTCTCCCTTCCCCCCTCCCTCCCTCCCTCCCTCCCTCCCTCTCTCTTGAACACCAGAGAACACAACAACAAACAAACACGTTCATAAATAAACAAATGAAAGAACAAGGTTCTGTTTCCCCCCTCCCTCCCCCCCTCCCTCCCTCCCTCCCCCAGGCGTGTGGAGGGAGAGACACCTCTGCGTGTTTGAAGCGTCTGTCTGCCTGTTTGTCTGTCTGTCTGTCTGTCTCTGTCTCTGTCTGTCTCTGTCTGTCTCTGTCTGTCTCTGTGTCTGTCTGTCTGTCTCTGTCTCTGTCTCTGTCTCTGTCTGTCTGTCTGTCTGTCTGTCTGTCTGTCTGTCTGTCTGTCACAGTTCACCAGCACCTCATTGTCTTGGTGATTGGCTCCCCACGTAGTACTGGCTAGCCGGTGTATCAGTGTGGTGCAGGCGGTTGTCTCGCCGTCCAGGTGTTGTGTGGATGACGGTGTTCTGTCCAGCTTCACGCCGTGATAGAGAGATCGGAGAGGGCCGGAACTGTAGCCGGGCAATGACCCGACCATTGTCGAGCATGATGTTACATTCACAGGTGGCTTCCTTGTTGTAGAGGTGGAACGTTGTAACACCAAGACAGTTAACTAACTACAACACCAAGACAGTTAACTAACTACAACACCAAGACAGTTATCTAACTACAACACCAAGACAGTTATCTAACTACAACACCAAGACAGTTATCTAACTACAACACCAAGACAGTTATCTAACTACAACACCAAGACAGTTATCTAACTACAACACCAAGACAGTTATCTAACTACAACACCAAGACAGTTATCTAACTACAACACCAAGACAGTTATCTAACTACACCACCAAGACAGTTATCTAACTACAACACCAAGACAGTTAACTAACTACAACACCAAGACAGTTAACTAACTACAACACCAAGACAGTTATCTAACTACAACACCAAGACAGTTATCTAACTACAACACCAAGACAGTTAACTAACTACAACACCAAGACAGTTATCTAACTACAACACCAAGACAGTTAACTAACTACAACACCAAGACAGTTATCTAACTACAACACCAAGACAGTTATCTAACTACAACACCAAGACAGTTAACTAACTACAACACCAAGACAGTTAACTAACTACAACACCAAGACAGTTATCTAACTACAACACCAAGACAGTTATCTAACTACAACACCAAGACAGTTAACTAACTACAACACCAAGACAGTTAACTAACTACAACACCAAGACAGTTATCTAACTACAACACCAAGACAGTTATCTAACTACAACACCAAGACAGTTATCTAACTACACCACCAAGACAGTTATCTAACTACAACACCAAGACAGTTATCTAACTACAACACCAAGACAGTTAACTAACTACAACACCAAGACAGTTATCTAACTACAACACCAAGACAGTTATCTAACTACAACACCAAGACAGTTAACTAACTACAACACCAAGACAGTTAACTAACTACAACACCAAGACAGTTAACTAACTACAACACCAAGACAGTTATCTAACTACAACACCAAGACAGTTATCTAACTACAACACCAAGACAGTTAACTAACTACAACACCAAGACAGTTATCTAACTACAACACCAAGACAGTTATCTAACTACAACACCAAGACAGTTAACTAACTACAACACCAAGACAGTTAACTAACTACAACACCAAGACAGTTAACTAACTACAACACCAAGACAGTTATCTAACTACAACACCAAGACAGTTATCTAACTACAACACCAAGACAGTTATCTAACTACACCACCAAGACAGTTATCTAACTACACCACCAAGACAGTTATCTAACTACAACACCAAGACAGTTATCTAACTACAACACCAAGACAGTTATCTAACTACAACACCAAGACAGTTATCTAACTACAACACCAAGACAGTTATCTAACTACAACACCAAGACAGTTAACTAACTACAACACCAAGACAGTTATCTAACTACAACACCAAGACAGTTATCTAACTACAACACCAAGACAGTTATCTAACTACAACACCAAGACAGTTATCTAACTACAACACCAAGACAGTTATCTAACTACAACACCAAGACAGTTAACTAACTACAACACCAAGACAGTTATCTAACTACAACACCAAGACAGTTAACTAACTACAACACCAAGACAGTTATCTAACTACACCAAGACAGTTATCTAACTACAACACCAAGACAGTTATCTAACTACAACACCAAGACAGTTATCTAACTACAACACCAAGACAGTTATCTAACTACACCACCAAGACAGTTAACTAACTACACCACCAAGACAGTTAACTAACTACAACACCAAGACAGTTATCTAACTACAACACCAAGACAGTTAACTAACTACAACACCAAGACAGTTATCTAACTACAACACCAAGACAGTTATCTAACTACAACACCAAGACAGTTATCTAACTACAACACCAAGACAGTTAACTAACTACAACACCAAGACAGTTAACTAACTACAACACCAAGACAGTTAACTAACTACAACACCAAGACAGTTATCTAACTACAACACCAAGACAGTTATCTAACTACAACACCAAGACAGTTATCTAACTACAACACCAAGACAGTTAACTAACTACAACACCAAGACAGTTAACTAACTACAACACCAAGACAGTTATCTAACTACAACACCAAGACAGTTATCTAACTACAACACCAAGACAGTTATCTAACTACAACACCAAGACAGTTATCTAACTACAACACCAAGACAGTTATCTAACTACAACACCAAGACAGTTATCTAACTACACCACCAAGACAGTTATCTAACTACAACACCAAGACAGTTATCTAACTACAACACCAAGACAGTTATCTAACTACAACACCAAGACAGTTATCTAACTACAACACCAAGACAGTTATCTAACTACAACACCAAGACAGTTATCTAACTACAACACCAAGACAGTTATCTAACTACAACACCAAGACAGTTATCTAACTACAACACCAAGACAGTTATCTAACTACAACACCAAGACAGTTATCTAACTACAACACCAAGACAGTTATCTAACTACAACACCAAGACAGTTATCTAACTACAACACCAAGACAGTTAACTAACTACAACACCAAGACAGTTATCTAACTACAACACCAAGACAGTTAACTAACTACAACACCAAGACAGTTAACTAACTACAACACCAAGACAGTTATCTAACTACAACACCAAGACAGTTATCTAACTACAACACCAAGACAGTTATCTAACTACAACACCAAGACAGTTAACTAACTACAACACCAAGACAGTTATCTAACTACAACACCAAGACAGTTATCTAACTACAACACCAAGACAGTTATCTAACTACAACACCAAGACAGTTAACTAACTACAACACCAAGACAGTTAACTAACTACAACACCAAGACAGTTATCTAACTACAACACCAAGACAGTTATCTAACTACAACACCAAGACAGTTATCTAACTACAACACCAAGACAGTTATCTAACTACAACACCAAGACAGTTAACTAACTACAACACCAAGACAGTTATCTAACTACAACACCAAGACAGTTATCTAACTACAACACCAAGACAGTTAACTAACTACAACACCAAGACAGTTATCTAACTACAACACCAAGACAGTTAACTAACTACAACACCAAGACAGTTATCTAACTACAACACCAAGACAGTTAACTAACTACAACACCAAGACAGTTATCTAACTACAACACCAAGACAGTTAACTAACTACAACACCAAGACAGTTAACTAACTACAACACCAAGACAGTTATCTAACTACAACACCAAGACAGTTATCTAACTACAACACCAAGACAGTTATCTAACTACAACACCAAGACAGTTATCTAACTACAACACCAAGACAGTTATCTAACTACAACACCAAGACAGTTATCTAACTACAACACCAAGACAGTTATCTAACTACAACACCAAGACAGTTATCTAACTACAACACCAAGACAGTTATCTAACTACAACACCAAGACAGTTATCTAACTACAACACCAAGACAGTTAACTAACTACAACACCAAGACAGTTAACTAACTACAACACCAAGACAGTTATCTAACTACAACACCAAGACAGTTATCTAACTACAACACCAAGACAGTTATCTAACTACAACACCAAGACAGTTATCTAACTACAACACCAAGACAGTTATCTAACTACAACACCAAGACAGTTATCTAACTACAACACCAAGACAGTTATCTAACTACAACACCAAGACAGTTATCTAACTACAACACCAAGACAGTTATCTAACTACAACACCAAGACAGTTATCTAACTACAACACCAAGACAGTTATCTAACTACAACACCAAGACAGTTATCTAACTACAACACCAAGACAGTTATCTAACTACAACACCAAGACAGTTATCTAACTACAACACCAAGACAGTTATCTAACTACAACACCAAGACAGTTATCTAACTACAACACCAAGACAGTTATCTAACTACAACACCAAGACAGTTATCTAACTACAACACCAAGACAGTTATCTAACTACAACACCAAGACAGTTATCTAACTACAACACCAAGACAGTTAACTAACTACAACACCAAGACAGTTATCTAACTACAACACCAAGACAGTTATCTAACTACAACACCAAGACAGTTAACTAACTACAACACCAAGACAGTTATCTAACTACAACACCAAGACAGTTAACTAACTACAACACCAAGACAGTTATCTAACTACAACACCAAGACAGTTATCTAACTACAACACCAAGACAGTTATCTAACTACAACACCAAGACAGTTATCTAACTACAACACCAAGACAGTTATCTAACTACAACACCAAGACAGTTAACTAACTACAACACCAAGACAGTTATCTAACTACAACACCAAGACAGTTAACTAACTACAACACCAAGACAGTTATCTAACTACAACACCAAGACAGTTAACTAACTACAACACCAAGACAGTTATCTAACTACAACACCAAGACAGTTATCTAACTACAACACCAAGACAGTTATCTAACTACAACACCAAGACAGTTATCTAACTACAACACCAAGACAGTTATCTAACTACAACACCAAGACAGTTATCTAACTACAACACCAAGACAGTTATCTAACTACAACACCAAGACAGTTATCTAACTACAACACCAAGACAGTTATCTAACTACAACACCAAGACAGTTATCTAACTACAACACCAAGACAGTGATCTAACTACAACACCAAGACAGTTATCTAACTACAACACCAAGACAGTTATCTAACTACAACACCAAGACAGTTAACTAACTACAACACCAAGACAGTTATCTAACTACAACACCAAGACAGTTAACTAACTACAACACCAAGACAGTTATCTAACTACAACACCAAGACAGTTAACTAACTACAACACCAAGACAGTTAACTAACTACAACACCAAGACAGTTATCTAACTACACCACCAAGACAGTTATCTAACTACAACACCAAGACAGTTATCTAACTACAACACCAAGACAGTTAACTAACTACAACACCAAGACAGTTATCTAACTACAACACCAAGACAGTTAACTAACTACAACACCAAGACAGTTATCTAACTACAACACCAAGACAGTTAACTAACTACAACACCAAGACAGTTATCTAACTACAACACCAAGACAGTTATCTAACTACAACACCAAGACAGTTAACTAACTACAACACCAAGACAGTTAACTAACTACAACACCAAGACAGTTATCTAACTACAACACCAAGACAGTTATCTAACTACAACACCAAGACAGTTAACTAACTACAACACTAAGACAGTTAACTAACTACAACACCAAGACAGTTATCTAACTACAACACCAAGACAGTTATCTAACTACAACACCAAGACAGTTATCTAACTACAACACCAAGACAGTTATCTAACTACAACACCAAGACAGTTAACTAACTACAACACCAAGACAGTTATCTAACTACAACACCAAGACAGTTAACTAACTACAACACCAAGACAGTTAACTAACTACAACACCAAGACAGTTAACTAACTACAACACCAAGACAGTTAACTAAGTACAACACCAAGACAGTTATCTAACTACAACACCAAGACAGTTATCTAACTACAACACCAAGACAGTTATCTAACTACAACACCAAGACAGTTATCTAACTACAACACCAAGACAGTTATCTAACTACAACACCAAGACAGTTATCTAACTACAACACCAAGACAGTTATCTAACTACAACACCAAGACAGTTATCTAACTACAACACCAAGACAGTTATCTAACTACAACACCAAGACAGTTATCTAACTACAACACCAAGACAGTTATCTAACTACAACACCAAGACAGTTATCTAACTACACCACCAAGACAGTTATCTAACTACAACACCAAGACAGTTAACTAACTACAACACCAAGACAGTTATCTAACTACACCACCAAGACAGTTAACTAACTACAACACCAAGACAGTTATCTAACTACACCACCAAGACAGTTATCTAACTACAACACCAAGACAGTTATCTAACTACAACACCAAGACAGTTATCTAACTACAACACCAAGACAGTTATCTAACTACAACACCAAGACAGTTATCTAACTACAACACCAAGACAGTTATCTAACTACAACACCAAGACAGTTATCTAACTACAACACCAAGACAGTTATCTAACTACAACACCAAGACAGTTATCTAACTACAACACCAAGACAGTTATCTAACTACAACACCAAGACAGTTATCTAACTACAACACCAAGACAGTTAACTAACTACAACACCAAGACAGTTATCTAACTACAACACCAAGACAGTTAACTAACTACAACACCAAGACAGTTATCTAACTACAACACCAAGACAGTTATCTAACTACAACACCAAGACAGTTATCTAACTACAACACCAAGACAGTTATCTAACTACAACACCAAGACAGTTAACTAACTACAACACCAAGACAGTTATCTAACTACAACACCAAGACAGTTATCTAACTACAACACCAAGACAGTTATCTAACTACACCACCAAGACAGTTAACTAACTACAACACCAAGACAGTTATCTAACTACAACACCAAGACAGTTATCTAACTACAACACCAAGACAGTTAACTAACTACAACACCAAGACAGTTATCTAACTACAACACCAAGACAGTTAACTAACTACAACACCAAGACAGTTAACTAACTACAACACCAAGACAGTTATCTAACTACAACACCAAGACAGTTAACTAACTACAACACCAAGACAGTTATCTAACTACAACACCAAGACAGTTATCTAACTACAACACCAAGACAGTTAACTAATTACAACACCAAGACAGTTATCTAACTACAACACCAAGACAGTTATCTAACTACAACACCAAGACAGTTATCTAACTACAACACCAAGACAGTTATCTAACTACAACACCAAGACAGTTATCTAACTACAACACCAAGACAGTTATCTAACTACAACACCAAGACAGTTATCTAACTACAACACCAAGACAGTTATCTAACTACAACACCAAGACAGTTATCTAACTACAACACCAAGACAGTTATCTAACTACAACACCAAGACAGTTATCTAACTACAACACCAAGACAGTTATCTAACTACAACACCAAGACAGTTAACTAACTACAACACCAAGACAGTTATCTAACTACAACACCAAGACAGTTAACTAACTACAACACCAAGACAGTTAACTAACTACAACACCAAGACAGTTATCTAACTACACCACCAAGACAGTTATCTAACTACAACACCAAGACAGTTATCTAACTACAACACCAAGACAGTTATCTAACTACAACACCAAGACAGTTATCTAACTACAACACCAAGACAGTTATCTAACTACAACACCAAGACAGTTATCTAACTACAACACCAAGACAGTTATCTAACTACAACACCAAGACAGTTATCTAACTACAACACCAAGACAGTTAACTAACTACAACACCAAGACAGTTATCTAACTACAACACCAAGACAGTTATCTAACTACAACACCAAGACAGTTAACTAACTACAACACCAAGACAGTTAACTAACTACAACACCAAGACAGTTATCTAACTACAACACCAAGACAGTTATCTAACTACAACACCAAGACAGTTAACTAACTACAACACCAAGACAGTTATCTAACTACAACACCAAGACAGTTATCTAACTACACCACCAAGACAGTTATCTAACTACAACACCAAGACAGTTATCTAACTACAACACCAAGACAGTTAACTAACTACAACACCAAGACAGTTAACTAACTACAACACCAAGACAGTTATCTAACTACAACACCAAGACAGTTATCTAACTACAACACCAAGACAGTTATCTAACTACAACACCAAGACAGTTATCTAACTACAACACCAAGACAGTTATCTAACTACAACACCAAGACAGTTATCTAACTACAACACCAAGACAGTTATCTAACTACAACACCAAGACAGTTATCTAACTACAACACCAAGACAGTTAACTAACTACAACACCAAGACAGTTAACTAACTACAACACCAAGACAGTTATCTAACTAGAACAAAGACAGTTATCTAACTAGAACACCAAGACAGTTATCTAACTACAACACCAAGACAGTTATCTAACTAGAACAAAGACAGTTATCTAACTAGAACACCAAGACAGTTATCTAACTACAACACCAAGACAGTTATCTAACTACAACACCAAGACAGTTATCTAACTACAACACCAAGACAGTTAACTAACTACAACACCAAGACAGTTATCGAACTACAACACCAAGACAGTTAACTAACTACAACACCAGGACAGTTATCTAACTACAACACCAAGACAGTTATCTAACTACAACACCAAGACAGTTAACTAACTACAACACCAAGACAGTTAACTAGCTACAACACCAGTTAACAGTTAACTGATACAAGCTCCTCCCACTTTGATACAGGCCACTCCCACTTTGATACAAGCCACTCCCCCTAACTGTCTAAGCCACTCCCACTTCGATACAGGCCACTCCAACTAACTGTCTAAGCCACACCCACTTTGATACAAGCTCCACCCACTTTGATACAAGCCACTCCCACTTTGATACAAGCTCCACCCACTTTGATACAAGCCACTCCCACTTTGATACAAGCCACTCCCACTTTGATACAAGCCACTCCCACTTTGATACAAGCCACTCCCACTTTGATTCAAGCTCCACCCACTTTGATACAAGCCACTCCCACTTTGATACAAGCCACTCCCCCTAACTGTCTAAGCCACACCCACTTTGATACAAGCTCCACCCACTTTGATACAAGCCACTCCCACTTTGATACAAGCCACTCCCCTTAACTGTCTAAGCCACACCCACTTTGGTACAAGCTCCACCCACTTTGATACAAGCCACTCCCCCTAACTGTCTAAGCCACACCCACTTTGATACAAGCCCCACCCACTTTGATACAAGCCACTCCCACTTTGATGCAAGCTCCACCCACTTTGATACAAGCCACTCCCACTTTGATACAAGCCACTCCCCCTAAGTGTCTAAGCCTCCCACTTTGATTCAAGCTCCACCCACTGTGATACAAGTCACTCCCACTTTGATACAGGCCACATCCACATTGATACAAGCCACTCCCACTTTGATACAAGCCACTCCCCCTAACTGTCTAAGCCACACCCACTTTGATAAATAAATTATATTTATATAGCGCTTTTCCGAGTCTCAAATACCCTGACAATATGGGGAAAACGGGAAAGTGCTGTGTCCCTTGTTGTATGAATAGATCCGACCGAATGAACGTTGAAGCGCACTGACCATAACGTCGGGTTGTAAAATAGCCTAGTTTGATAGGCCTATTGACAGCGAATAAAACAGTGAAGATGACAATTGTTTCTGCTGTTGTTATTAAAATCTGTTCTCCGTTGGTTGTATCTCAAAATGTGGCCTATTAAAATCTGTTCTCCGTTGGTTGTATCTCAAAATGTGGCCTATTAAAATCTGTTCTCCGTTGATTGTATCTCAAAATGTGGCCTAACTAATTAATGCAAGTGCAATTGGAATCGCTTTCAGAACGAGCTACCCCAATCTCACGTCGGAATTCGACGTTTGGATATGCAATCTCACGTCGGAATTCGACGTTTGGATGCGATGGACAAACGTCGAATCCTGACGTCTGCCGTGTGAGACCAGGTTGTAGATATAGATGTAGGTGCAGGTAGGTGATAGATATAGATGTAGAACAGCAGTGGTGCCAGGACTGAGCCCTGTGGGACGCCGTTCTAGAGCTTTCTCACCCTGCTGCTTTGGTCGTTGCTGGTATGTAGGCGGAAGCTGCGGTTACCTGTCTGTCTACCTGTCTGTCTACTTGTCTGTCTGTCTGTCTGTCTACCTGTCTGCCTGCCTATCCGTATGTAATACAGTCTTGATCATCATCACTGACACTCTCCCCCCCTCCTCCCTCCCCCCCCTCCTCCCCCCCCTCCTCCCTCCCCCTCCCCCCTCCAGGTGGGTCCAGCCATCAGCACCTTCCGCCACCCCCAGGCCAGGCAGCAGGCGCTCAGCCTCCACGCCTCCGACTCTGTGGCCCGCAGGGGGGCCCTGGGCCAGGGGCCCTACACCCTGGACTAACCCTGTTCTAACCCTGGACTAACCCTGGACTAACCCTGGTCTAACCCTGGACTAAACCTGACTAACCCTGAACTAAACCTGACTAACACCCTGGACTAAACCTGACTAACCCTGAACTAAACCTGACTAACACCCCTACATCCTGGACTAACCCTGACTAACACCCCTACACTCTGGAAAAACCCTGGTCTAAAACTGACTAACCCTGGACTAACACTCCTACACCCTGGACTAACCCTGGTCTAAGCCTGGACTAACCCTGACTAACACTCTACACCCTGGTCTAACCCTGACTAACACTCCTACACCCTGGACTAACCCTGACTAACACTCCTACACCCTGGACTAACCCTGACTAACACCCCTACACCCTGGTCTAACCCTGACTAACCCTGGACTAACCCTGACTAACAGCCCTACACCCTGGACTAACCCTGACTAACCCTGACTAACCCTGGATGACCTGATGACATCATCATTATCACTGATGGCATCATCGTTATCACTGATGGCCTGATCACTATCATGGAACTGTTCACATCCTACTGACAGAGTCTGGACTGTTGGGAGAGTTCTATGTTCTAGTTCTATGTTTGATTTGATTTGATTTGATTTGATTTGATTTGATTTGATTAATTCATGCTTGCAGTGGAGCCAAGGCCCCACTGAAAAAACTGCAGAACTTACATAGATATGACACACAATATTAGCAGCACAACAATTACACAACAATTTTAAAGTTTTAAAAATATTTCAAGGCGGCAAAGCAAGGGCAGGTAGCAGTCATGGTAGCCATGCTGTATTATGTGTGAGTCTAGATATGTTCTAGTTCTATGTTCTAGTTCTATGTTCTAGTTCTATGTTCTATGTTCTAGTTCTAGTTCTAGTTCTATGTTCTAGTTCTATGTTCTAGTTCTAGTTCTAAGTTCTAGTTCTATGTTCTATGTTCTAGTTCTAGTTCTAAGTTCTAGTTATATGTTCTATGTTCTAGTTCTAAGTTCTAGTTCTAAGTTCTAGTTCTAGTTCTAAGTTCTAGTTATATGTTCTATGTTCTAGTTCTAGTTCTAAGTTCTAGTTCTAGTTCTAGTTCTAGTTCTATGTTCTAGTTCTAAGTTCTAGTTCTAGTTCTAAGTTCTAGTTATATGTTCTATGTTCTAGTTCTATGTTCTAGTTCTATGTTCTAGTTCTAAGTTCTATGTTCTATGTTCTATGTTCTAGTTCTATGTTCTATGTTCTAGTTCTAAGTTCTATGTTCTAAGTTCTGTGGGGGTAGTGGTGGTCTAGTGGATAGTGAGTTGGACTTGTGATCGGAAGGTTGTGAGTTCAAATCCCGCCTGAAGCCACACCACTACTAGTGTGCCCTTGGGTAAGGCACTTAGCCCTCAGTTACTCCAGGGGGAATGTCCCTGTAATTCGTAATTGTAAGTCGCTTTGGATAAAGGCGTCTGCTAAATGGCAAAATTATAAATTTATTAAAATTAAGTTCTAGTTCTAAGTTCTAGTTCTATGTCCTAGTTCTATATTCTAGTTCTATGTTCTAGTTCTATGTTCTATGTTCTGTTCTAAGTTCTAGTTCTATGTTCTAGTTCTATGTTCTATGTTCTAGTTCTAAGTTCTAGTTCTATGTTCTAGTTCTATGTTCTAGTTCTATGTTCTATGTTCTAGTTCTAAGTTCTAGGTCTGTGTGCTGGTGTCAGAACCAGAGGCCACATATCATGTATGTCTCTCTGTCACCACATAGAAACAATCATCTGTCATGGATATTTTGTCTGAGTAGAGTAGGCTAATGTAAAGAGTACATTTGTGAAGTAAATGCTAGTTTGTTTTCAATAAATGACACACAAATCATAACTGTTGTTTGGAGTTATTATTAGTAGCTTTGACATCTGACAGCTCTGGTCCTGAGTGGCTATTCCACGACTCACAACACACCAATCAACTATTTATACATCAATGTTTAATATACACGCCTCTTATGAAGATGTATAAACTAATATACACCCCTCTTATGAAGATCTATAAATGATATACACTCCTCTAAGCTGTATAAACTCATCTACTCTCTTCTTATGAAGCTGTATAGGGGTCGTGAAACCCTCCGCTGTTTCTGTGTTCCGACGCTTGAATCAAACCTTCAGATACAGCGAGTATATACAGTATATATAGTAGTATATGTATATATATATATATGTTACGGTACATGTGGGAATACGGTACATGTGGGGAAACTTAGGGTTATAGGTGCTACGTCGACTTGGTACATGCTGGCATGTCTAACCCTAACCTAACCGTAGCACCCTAGCACCTAACCCTAACCTTAGTTTTCCCACATGTACCGTAACATATATATACTGTATATATATGTATGTTCTAGGAGTATATATATATGTATGTATGTATGTATAGTCATCAACACAGTCACACCCACACCGTCACGATAAACGAGCAGAACAGAGCCTCATTACCGAGGCCGGTGGAGGCGGAGGAGAGACGGGGGGGGGAGAGACGGGAAGGGGGGGGAGACACCCGCATGGAGATGATCTGGGCCCGCGAGCCTCATAAATTATGACTCTCATATTTACAGTAATGAGACGGAAGAAAAAGCGCTGGTGGAAACGGTCCTGTCCTCCCCTCCTCCTCCCCTCCTCCTCCTCCTCCTCCTCCTCCTCCTCCTCCCCTCCTCCCCCCTCCTTCTCCACCTCCTCCCCTCCTCCCCCCTCCTTCTCCACCTCCTCCCCTCCTCCCAGCTCCTCCTCCTCCTCCTCCCCTCCTCCCCCCTCCTTCTCCACCTCCTCCCCTCCTCCCCCCTCCTTCTCCACCTCCTCTCCTCCTCCCAGCTCCTCCTCCTCCTCCTCCCCTCCTCCCCCCTCCTTCTCCACCTCCTCCCCTCCTCCTTCCTCCTCCCCCGCTCACACGAGCCGTCATCACCCAAAACCGTCCTCCCCCCACTTGGCCAATGGGCGCAGAGCCTCGAGCACAATCGTCAGGGACACATTTAAAACCGCCGTCCCGTTACCGGCAGACAGGCAGACAGACAGACAGACAGACAGACAGACAGCTGAGTTTGAGTCTTCAGGAGAGTTGCACGAGGCCGTCCCACCTGTCACCTGTCTGCACGAGGCCGTCCTACCTGTCACCTGTCTGCACGAGGCCGTCCTACCTGTCACCTGTCTGCACGAGGCCGTCCTACCTGTCACCTGTCTGCAGGAGGCTGTCCTACCTGTCACCTGTCTGCACGAGGCCGTCCTACCTGTCACCTGTCTGCACGAGGCCGTCCTACCTGTCACCTGTCTGCACGAGGCCGTCCTACCTGTCACCTGTCTGCACGAGGCCGTCCTACCTGTCACCTGTCTGCAGGAGGCCGTCCTACCTGTCACCTGTCTGCAGGAGGCTGTCCTACCTGTCACCTGCCTGTACGAGGCCGTCCTACCTGTCACCTGCCTGTACGAGGCCGTCCTACCTGTCACCTGTCTGTACGAGGCCGTCCTACCTGTCACCTGTCTGTACGAGGCCGTCCTACCTGTCACCTGTCTGCACGAGGGACACCGGGTCTGCACGCGCGGGACTGTCCGCGGTGCTGAAATGAGCCCGCGCGCACCTGGCCGGTGGAGGATGACGACTTGTGCTGCTTCAGAACAGTGAAACGCCGCCGGGGACGTGAGGAGATATTAAAATATGAATTCGACATATAAAAGTCGTGAAATTGATATCTGAATATAATATAAAGGTAAGGCTCGTTTTCTCAAGTGGAGGAGGAGGGGAGGAGGAGGAGGGAGGAGGAGGAGGAGGGGGGGAGGAGGAGGAGGGGGGGAGGAGGAGGAGGAGGAGAGGAGGAGGAGGAGGAGGAGGAGGGGGGAGGAGGAGGAGGGGGGGAGGAGGAGGAGGAGGAGAGGAGGAGGAGGAGGGGAGGAGGAGAGGAGGAGGAGGAGGGGGGGAGGAGGAGGAGAGGAGGAGGAGGAGGAGGAGGGGGGAAGGAGGAGGAGGAGGAGGAGGAGAGGAGGAGGAGGGAGGAGGAGGGGGGGGAGGAGGAGGAGGGGGGGAGGAGGAGGAGGGGGGAGGAGGAGAGGAAGAGGAGAGGAGGAGGAGGAGGGGAGGAGGGAGGGGAGGAGAGGAGGAGGAGGAGGAGGAGGAGGAGGAGGGGGGGGAGGAGGGAGGAGGAGGGGGGGAGGAGGAGGAGGAGGAGGGGAGGAGGAGGAGGAGGAGGAGGAGAGGAGGAGGGGAGGAGAGGAGGAGGAGGAGGAGGAGGAGGAGGAGGAGGGAGGAGGAGGAGGGAGGAGGAGGAGGGGAGGAGGAGGAGGAGGAGGAGGAGGAGGAGAGGAGGAGGAGGAGGAGGAGGAGGGGGAGGAGGAGGAGAGGAGGAGGGGGGGAGGAGGAGGAGGAGGAGGAGGAGGGGGGGAGGAGGAGGAGGAGGAGGGGGAGGAGGAGGAGGAGGGGGAGGGAGGGGGAGGGAGGAGAGGAGGAGGAGGGGGAGGAGGAGGAGGAGGAGGAGGAGGAGGAGAGGGAGGAGGGAGGGGAGGAGGAGGGGAGGAGGGAGAGGAGGGAGGAGGAGGAGAGGGGAGGGGAGGAGGGAGGAGGAGAGAGAGGGGAGTAGGTACATCACCGGCCACTTCATTACACCTGTTCAACTGCTCGCTGACGCAGATATCTAACTGCATGGAGGTGCAGCGGGGCTCCGCGGGGCAGAGCTTCGGGATCGACTCCCTGCTGTCTCCCCCCCCGGCCCGCCTCCCCCCGGCCTCCCCGCGCCTGGCCTCCTCCTCCTCCTCCTCCTCCTCCTCGTTCCTGATCAGAGACATCCTCGCGGCCCCGTGTTTAAACAACAACGGCCGAGCGGAGGAGCGCGAGACGTTCAAGCTGTCAGAAGACCACAGCAGCTGCTCCTCGGACAACGAGTACAAGGGTAAGAGTTATTACTAATAATAGAGCTAATAATAATAATAATAATAATAATAATAATAATAATAATAATAATAATGATAATAATAATAATGATAATAATAATAATAATAATGATAGTAATAATAATGATAATAATAATACTAATAATAATAATAATGATAGTAATAATAATAACAATAATAATTATAATAACATTATTATTAATAATAATAATGATAGTAATACTACTACTACTACTACTACTACTACTTCTACTACTACTAATAATAATAATATCGTAATTATACACACATTATAAATGATTAACATTATTATTAATAATGATAGTAATACTACCTACTACTACTCATAATAATAATGATAATAATAATATCGTAATTATACACTGTATAAATTGACTGGCTATGCGTTATTAGCTTAATTGTTTTAATAGAATCGTCGCATTCTGAATACATTTAATGTCTCATGAATCATGACTGCGGGAATATTGGACAGGGCGCCACAGTAATGAAGCACAATAACCTACCGTACATCTTTATTCATACGAGAGTATCATATTGAATGAGAAGGTAGTGTTTATTCATTCGAGAGTATCATATTGAATGAGAAGGTAGTGTTTATTCATTCGAGAGTATCATATTGAATGAGAAGGTAGTGTTTCGGGGATCCGTTGGGTATTTATTTGTTTCCAAAATCATGACGCATTTTGGTACCTTGAGGGGAAACAACTACTGTGATTAAGAAGCTTTAACACGTCCGAACACGAACGAACAACGGTTAAAGAATATAGGAGCCCTCAGATTGAGGGGGGATGAGGGGGAGATGAGGTGAAATAAAAACAGTCAAAATTATCTTATTATCATAAGTCATGAATGTGAAACAAATATTATTTGCAATATGACAACCCATGTGTACATAAGGTTCAGAGATAGGAAATGTTAGAATAGGTATAGCATAGCATAGAGTACAGCACAGTGTTTTATTGTATAGTATAGTATAGTGCAGTGGTTCCCAACCTTTTTTGTCTTGTGTACCCCTTGAGCTGTTTTGCCATGCCAGAAGTACCCCCTCACTCATGCGTGTTGATTATTTCCAAAAATGTTCAATTAAACACTAACTTGCAAATATAACATTTATTATACGACAGTTAGTTCCGACCAAGTCATTTGATTGGACAAGAGGCATTCCATGAGTGCCGATATACAGTATAACAGCACTGGGACTTTTAACTATATGTATCTGTATCTGTCCACCGCACATGTGTTCTATTACAGTTTTTTCCAATTGCTAACACAATAAAATGACATGCATAGCACAATTATTTAAACTGACACACACAGAGAGCAAAACCTCTTCTCAAGTCTCCAAAACTCTAAACACATTTTCTGCTTTACACACATTTTGCTATTCAAAATGGCACTTTTTAAATGCACTAAACACGGTTCTCTGCCTAAGACACAACAATCTGACATAAAGTCACATGTTTGCCATTTCAAAACACTGCCATTCAAAATTAGACTACATGAGCTAATTGGCCAATACATGTGCCACCTGGCCAAACACCTCAATGTTTAATTCATTCATCACACACACACACACACACACTGCCTCGAGACAGCCAGCGAACGTCTGTGTGAAGCAGTAGCTGCTCATGCTCTGACCCGCTGCCATAACAAAGAGTTTGAAACAGTCTGTGGTTCATTGGCCGGGACTGAATGAAGTTAATCACCTTAACTGCGTTATCCATAACTGCACTTAACTCGGGGCTCATCATTTTGCTGGCGAGTGCCTCCCGGTGAATAATACAGTGCATCCACTTAATTTGGGGGTTCACCTTCATCACACGCCCAAGCAGCCCACGCACCTTACCCGTCATTGCTGCCGCTCCATCGATACAGATGTGACTGCAGGATTTCCACTCCAGATCGTTGTCTTTGAAGAAGCTGTCAATAATAAAAAACATTCCCTCGCCAGTTGTCTTTCCTGGCAGCGTCTTGCAAAACAAGATATGCTCATTTATGTCCGACTCTTCTTTATAACGCACAAAAGCCAGCAGCTGAGCCTCCCCACTAACGTCGGTCATTTCATCTCATTGCAAAGCGAACTGACCTGCTTGCTTCATTTGATCCACCACTTGTCCGACAATATTTATGGACATATCATCAATCTGACGGGAGACGGTATTGTTTGATAATGGTACCAACTTGAGCGCGTCAGTTGCTTTCTTGTCCAGCATAGTTTTAGCCAAAATCATAGCGGCAGGCAAAATCAGATCTTCGGCGATTGAATGTGTTTTTTTTGTTACTTAGCCACCAGTAATGAAACAGCATAGGACGCCTCCAGTGCTTTGCTTGACACACTTGCCGCTTTCTTCAGTGTAGCCTGACTTGACTTGAACTCTGACAGTTTTCGCTTGAAAAAGTCGTCAGTTTTACCAACAGTTGCTAGGTGTTTGGTGCTCTGGTGTCGCTGTAAATGGGATGGCTTCATTGAATTATTAGCCAGGACTTCGCCGCAGAAAAAGCACTGTGGCTGTGGTGGATCAGCCGATGTACATGTAAATCCCCCAAAACATATGTTTCCAAATAATAGCGGGGTCCTTTTTTTTTTTTTTTCTCTGATCTAACCGTCTGATCTGCCTCTGATCTGACCGTTACTGTAGCTGGTCGTTTTAGCCATCTGTCCATCTTTGCGGTATACTGACCGGCCTAGCTGACTTGCGTGCGAAAATGATCGTGAACATGATTTAAATGTGACGTGACTACCACTTGTGTTACAGTCCTCACCTGTCGGGGAGGAACTTAAGTTGCAGCGTACCATTTTAACAACAGGTTTATGAAACGACTATATTTAATTATTTTTTTGGAAAGGGAAATAAATTATAATTCCAAATCTTGCCACGTACCCCCTGCAATCCCCTCACGTACCCCTAGGGGTCCGCGTACCCCCGGTTGGGAACCACTGGTGGATAGTGGATATAGTGTATATAGCCTTTATTTATGTAAAACAGCTCTTTTCTCTTTTTTGTTTTACCCTTGGCTCTCTTGTTTTTAGTCTTTTTTCCAAGCACCAGGGGAGCCCCCCCTCCTAAATGTCATTGTATGGTACCTACTGTATAAATGACAATAAAGACCATTCATTCATTCATTCATTCATTCATTCATTCATTCATTATCTGTGTATTGAATGTCTGCCTGTGTCCTTGTGCGGCCCCTCTTGGCCAGGTCCCTCTTGGAAAAGAGATTCCTTATCTCAACGAGGTCACCTGGTTAAATAAAGGTTTAACACAAATAAATAAAAATCCCTTATGTCGTTTTATCAATGAACGTGGTAAAAAATGATTTTGCGCTAATTGTCCTCTGCATTTGACCCTAAGTATGTAAGAGCAGGGTTGCCATGGTAGCCCGGGGACCGACTCCAGTCCTGAGGTGCCTTGGTCAAGAGCAATGACAGCAGTGTCTGACACCTAACATCCATAACATGCTGTTGTTTTAGGACTATAATAAGTATCTTTATGCTTTAATAATAATCAAAAGGGTACACAGTTGGTCTCCCACCCTCTAGGCGCTGTCATCAGCACAAATTGTCTCCATATGATCAAATCCACCATCCCCCCTGATTTTGTTTTACAACTTAAGTAGTGAATATCGGCTACGCACTCAATTGCATTGTTCACTATCAACACATCATTTGAGTGAGAACGATACATTTATTAATGTCCATTGTGGGTTCAGAGACGCTCGTTAGCATCCGTAATGACCATACATAAACAGTAGCCAACAACAACAACAACGATAATAATAATAATTATTATTATTATTACTACTAGGCTGCTACTACTATTACTATTATTATTATTATTATTATTATTAATAAGAATATTATTATTATTATTATTAACAATAATAATAATAATAATAATAATATTCTGATTAATATTATTAATATTATGTACAGTTAATTGATCTGCGTGTATTTCATTAGGTGTTTAACGCATGTTATTGTTATTGTTGTAAACACCAGTGTAGGCCTGTTTCAGTCATGTGTTTCCTTCCATATGATCAGGGAAGGTGAGCAGCTGAAACATGAAGGCTGTTCTTCATGTTGATCAACTCAACATCTGTTTAGAAAAAAAACTAAATCCATCCCCCCAAAATGTAAACGCTCTTCCTTTATACGCTAGAGCCTTTTGCTGGTTCTCTGTCTGTATGACTGGTTCTCTGTCTGTATGACTGGTTCTCTGTCTGTATGACTGGTTCTCTGTCTGCAGGACTGGTTCTCTGTCTGCAGGACTGGTTGGGGTTAGGGTTAGGGTTAGGTCCTCTGGTAGTCTGTCTTTAGGCCGGGGTTAGGGTTAGGGTTAGGGTTAGGTCCTCTGGTAGTCTGGCTTTAGGCCGGGGTTAGGGTTAGGGTTAGGGTTAGGTCCTCTGGTAGTCTGGCTTTAGGCCGGGGTTAGGGTTAGGGTTAGGGTTAGGTCCTCTGGTAGTCTGGCTTTAGGCCGGGGTTAGAGTTAGGGTTAGGGTTAGGTCCTCTGGTAGTCTGGCTTTAGGGTTAGGGTTAGGGTTAGGGTTAGGGTTAGGGTTAGGTCCTCTGGTAGTCTGGCTTTAGGCCGGGGTTAGAGTTAGGGTTAGGGTTAGGTCCTCTGGTAGTCTGGCTTTAGGGTTAGGGTTAGGGTTAGGGTTAGGTCCTCTGGTAGTCTGGCTTTAGGGTTAGGGTTAGGGTTAGGTCCTCTGGTAGTCTGGCTTTAGGCCGGGGTTAGAGTTAGGGTTAGGGTTAGGTCCTCTGGTAGTCTGGCTTTAGGGTTAGGGTTAGGGTTAGGGCTAGGTCCTCTGGTAGTCTGGCTTTAGGTCGGAGGTCTCAAGCAGTTTATCCGCGGTCCCACCATGTCGGCTCTCCGTCCCTTGTGGATCAGTTAACCAGATTATTGTTCTAGGTCAGCCCACGGGAACCTCAGCTTTCCCGCTTGGTATGTGCAGCGAACGTGGACGCAACTTCTGTCAACATTCCAGATCTCTCTCCTAAAACACGAGAATTACAACCTAGTGTCTGAAGTCCAGATCACACACTCACTCTTCTTCCTTTCCCTCTCTCTCTCTCTGTCTCTCTCTCTCTCTCTCTCTCTCTCTGTCTCTCTCTCTCTGTCTCTCTGTCTCTCTGTCTCTCTCTGTCTCTCTGTCTCTCTGTCTCTCTCTGTCTCTGTCTCTCTCTCTCTGTCTCTCTGTCTCTCTGTCTCTCTGTCTCTGTCTCTCTGTCTCTCTCCCTCCCTCTCTCCCTCTCCCTCTCTGTCTCTCTCCCTCCCTCTCTCCCTCTCCCTCTCCCTCTCCCCCTCTCCCCCTCCCTCCCTCTCTCCCCCCCCCTCTCCCCCTCTCTCCCCCTCTCCCCCTCCCTCCCTCTCTCTCTCCCCCCCCCCCCCCCTCTCTCTCTCTCTCTCCCAGGGAGGGACCAACGGGACATGTCTTGCAGGGACCGCCCCTCCTCCCGGTGTAAGAAGCAGCGTAAGGCGCGCACCGCCTTCTCCGACCTGCAGCTGGCGGGCCTGGAGCGCAGCTTCCTGCAGCAGAAGTACCTGAGCGTGCAGGACCGCATGGAGCTGGCCGCCACGCTGCACCTCAGCCACACGCAGGTCAAGACCTGGTACCAGAACCGCAGGTGTGCAGGGTCGACGCCCACCTCACTACACACCCACCTCACTACACACTACACACTACACACCCACCTCACTACACACTACACACCCACCTCACTACACACTACACACCCACCTCACTACACACTACACACTACACACCCACCTCACTACACACTACACACTACACACTACACACCCACCTCACTACACACTACACACTACACCCTACACACACTACACACTACACACTACACACTACACACTACACACCCACCTCACTACACACTACACACTACACACTACACACCCACCTCACTACACACTATACACTACACACCCTCCTCACTACACACTACACACTACACACTACACACTACTCACTACACACCCACCTCACTACACACTACACACTACACACTACACACCCACCTCACTACACACTACACACTACACACCCACCTCACTACACACTACACACTACACACTACACACCCACCTCACTACACACTACACACCCACCTCACTACACAGACCTCCAGACCTCTCTGTCTCCCCCCCCAGACCAGTATCGTTGTGGAGAAATTATGCACAACACATTTACACATGAATAATAAATGACTGCATGCTGTATCAATAATTCAGCTGCCTTGCTGTAATTACACAATTGCTATAAATATTAATTATTTAACCATTAAATAGGTGTCAGCTGTGAGACAATTTGAAAAAACGTGTCGGCCTGTGTGTCCATGTGAGTGTTTATTTGATAAACAGTAATAAACAATAATAAGGATGTTGGGGGTTGCTCATTTAACAACCTCTAAATGTGTTTACAAATGTGTGTAAATTGTGGAATTCGACACATGGTTGTCGTGGTGTAAATGTTTATTTATCGGTGTTTTAATCCGAACTTGCTCCATGCATTTGCAAAAGACCTTTAGCTAGCATATCAGCCCAATCGAGCTCTCAGGTCTTCTGCTAGCATATCAGCCCAATAGAGCTCTCAGGTCTTCTGCTAGCATATCAGCCCAATAGAGCTCGTGTAACGATGGTCAAACAGCCAAACTTCTTTCAATCAATTCTTTTATTTGGCCTGCAGAGAAGACATATAAAACACAATTCTTCTCTGTTCTGCAACTCTTGTGAATCCATGAAGATGGCGGCCATGTTCTAGTACCACCGTAAGTACGGCAACAAGAGAAGGACAAAAGAACGCGCAGACCTGCAGTACACCCAAACTCCAATGGGGGGCTCCAACAACAACCAGGGCTGCTCAAGCACGGCGAAACTCATCTACATTCACCACAACTAAACATACATTCCCAACTCTGTTACACCCACCTCCCCTGAATTTCGCCAACCTTGAGCAGCAACTATACATTTAAATACTACTTTTTACTTTTTACACTATTACATAGGGCCGCCAAAGGACAGGACAGCCAACTTGAAAAGTATCCTATAAGGATGAAGTGGAAAGAGAGGTAAACTACCTCTCCAACCAACTACTGGCGGTAGGATGCGTTCTACACCCCACAAGACCCTTTTTTCACTGTGTATTACTAGCCTTCAAGAGGCCACAACCTCTTATGAAACAATCAGAATAACGAACAAACCTATATGTCATAGGATGTCAGTGTGCACAGTGTATACATGCACTGAACTGAGCTTCGGCTTATCTAACTGTGGGAAGCCTGGAACACTGACCTGCAAACAGCTCGAATGTTTGACTTAGTGTCTTGGATAATGTCTTGTCCTGACATAGTATAAATCAATCTGTCAACTGGTTTGATAAGGCGACCAAACTTGGACTTGACCTGTGTGACTGTACTAGGATGTTCACACTGTGTGACAGAAGCTAAAGTGTCAGTACACTGTGTGTCACTAGCATCATCTGTCTGATTTGTGTTACCAGAAACATCAGTACAATCATCAGCGCTAACCACAAATCTAGAATCAGAGTTAATGGACTGATCTACCATTTGCTCCTCAGCCATCTGCTCGGGAACCCTCTGAGGGGCAAACGAGACTGAAGACACTACAGTGTTAGTAGCCTCTGTCCGTGAGTGGTCAGGGAATGGTAACTGGGTGACCCACTCCAGGGTTCTTCCCTTGGGATCCTTGGGCTCTGGAACAGTCAAGGGAACATCCCTCTCCCGAACAGCTCTTCCCCCATACTCCATGTCTTCAACCTCCCCTCCCTCACTCCCAGGACAGGAATCCACTCTCTCCGACTCGAACGCGGTTCCTCTACTCACTTCCCCAGGCAAGGAATCCTGTTCCACTTCCGACACGGACATGTCACTTGGCTCATTTGATGTATGAACAGCAGACAGGGATGAAACTGGGTCAGAGATCACACTCGTATCATACACCGGCAGAAAGTTCACCAACAACAATAGATTACGGTGGACTACCTTCTCTCGTCCAGTGACAGTGTCTTGTATCCTATATGTGTGAGTCTCAGAGTTCCTATCCACCACAGTGTATACAGTAGACTCCCAACGATCAGCCACCTTTCTCTTTCCTCTCTCTCTCTTGTTCGCCAACAGCACACGGTCTCCGACGTCAATGGTGGGCCCTTTTACTCGTCTGTTGTAGAGCTCTGTGTGACGGTGCTGTTCTTTTATGACATGTTCCTGGGCTATGACCATAGCTTCTCTCAGATCCTTCGTGAGAGACATCACATACTTGTCGTAGCTGACCACAGCTGGATCATTCAGGACTGTCCGGAAGAGTATATCGACAGGGAGACGAGGAGTACGCCCAAACATCAGATAGAAAGGTGCATAGCCAGTTGACTCATGCGCTGTGCTATTGTACATGAACGTCAGAGTTTGCAAACGCCTCGGCCAGTTGATTTTTGCCTCTGGTTCAAGCGCTCGGATCATGTTACCGAGAGTTCTATTGAAACGTTCCACACTACCGTTACCCATCGGGTGATACGGGGTTGTGTGCGACTTTCTGACACCGGAGACTCTGAGCAGCTCACTCACTAGTTGACTCTCGAAGCTAGCTCCCTGGTCGCTGTGGATACGTTCTGGGAACCCAAAGACGCAGAAGAACTTGTCCCATAGAACTCTCGCCACCTGTTTGGCTGACTGATCTTTGCAGGGGAATGCCTGGGCCATTCTTGTAAAATGGTCAGTAACAACTAACACATCAACTGACTTGTTCCTTGAGTCCTCCGCTGACCAGAAATCAATGCAAACCAGCTGAAGTGGCCTGGTTGATGTGATACTCTGCAAAGGCGCCCTCGCAGCAGGTTCAACAGTCTTACTGACAATACACCGCTGGCAGTTACGGACGTAGTCTCTTACGTCTCTGTCGAGGTTGAGCCAGAAGAACCTCTGTCTGGCCAAGCCAAGACTCCTGAACTGACCTTGATGGCCAGCATGGTCATGAACACCTCTCAGAACTTCAACTTTCTTAGACTCAGGAACCACATACTGGCGGCGTTTTGACTTCACGACTTGATCCCTCGAGACTCTGTAGAGTATCCCATTGCTCACAACAAGTTTCTCCCAGTGCTTCAGGTACCTCATGACTGTGACTGATTCCTTATCTCTCTCTCTCCTGGAGGGTCTCCGATGTCTCTCCACATAGTACAAGACTCGAGAGAGAGTCCTGTCTCTGAGCTGTTCATCCCGGAGTTCCTTCTCACTGTAAGCAGGAAGTGAGTCCTGACCACCTGGGACTAACTGAGGCAAATGGTGCAAGACTGCTACAGCGCGCGTTCTTGCTCCGACCTCCCACAGATCGTCATATGACTGTAGAACAACAGACACTTCATCCATCTCCATAGACTGAGCGTGGACATGCAGAGGTGATGGGACACTTTGAGCGTAACTCTCTGCCTGGCGTGGAGTGTCACCACTATCATTGGACGACCGGAAGGCGTCCTGTACAGAAGCACTCGACACATCCTGGACTTCGGAGAGGAGATTCTTGTAGGGCTCTTCAAGTAATCTGTGACTGACTCTCTGCTTGACGAAAGGCACACGACTCAAGGCATCAGCGACAACATTCTGTGGGCCTGGCACGTACTTGATGTCGAAGTTATAGCTCGCTAACTTAGCCACCCATCGTTGCTCGCAGCAGTCCAGCTTGGGCTTCGTCATGATATGAGTCAATGGATTATTGTCCGTCCAAACAGTGAAATCATGCCCCTTCAACCAATGGCTAAACTTGTCACAGACACTCCACTTCAAGGCTAGGAATTCCAACCGATGGGCTGGATAGTTTCTCTGAGACTGAGAGAGGGACTTGCTGGCGAATGCGATTGGCCTCGCTCGGTCTTCACCCTCTTGGATCTGCGACAGGACAGCACCGATGCCATCAAGGGACGCGTCCGTTGACAGCATGAAGGGACGGCTGAAATCAGGGTGAGCCAGGACAGCCGTCTCAACCAGCGCCGTTTTCAGCTTCTGGAAAGCCTGCTCCGTTTCGGGGGTCCAGTCAGTAACCTTCAACTTCCTGCTTTGTGACCTTTGTTTGGACTGTTTCACCTTCCCTTTTCTCTTCTGGCCCGTCAACAGAGAGAAGAGAGGCTTTGCAATAGCGGAGAAGCTAGGCACAAAGTGCTGGTAATAATTGATCATCCCCAAGAAAGATCTGATTCGTTTCTGTGAGGGGGTTACACCGTCCGCTTCCATCAGGTCAGCACTTGTCATCTTTGCGATGCTCTCAACTTTGCTGGGATCAGTCAACACACCGTTGTCATTAATTATGTGGCCGAGGAATTTGACGGATTTCCGGAGAAAAAAACACTTCTTGGGGGCCAATTTCAGGTTATGACCACGCAGTCTACTGAACACCATCTCCAAGCGTTCCAGAGCTGTCCTCTCATCAGGGGCGTACACCAATAAATCATCCAGATAAACCAGTAAGCTCAGATAGTTCTGGTCTCCGAAAATGCTAGTCATCATACGCATGAAGCTCCCAGGACTATTACAGAGGCCCTGCGGGAGGCGATTATACTCATACAAGCCCATAGGTGTTGTAAAGGCAGAGTACTTTCTGTCATCCTCGTGTAGTGGCATGTTATAAAACCCTGAGGTTAGATCCATAGTACTAAACAAGGAGTTACCTCCAAGTGCAGCTAAGCAGTCGGCCTGGTGAGGGAGAGGGTGAGCATCCTTCAGGGTCCTCTTGTTCAGCCAGCGAAAGTCTGTACAGATACGGAGATCTCCGTTCTTTTTCCATACAAGAACCAACGGAGATGCATATTCACTGGTTGACTTCCTGATTATATCTTTCTCCTCCATCTCACTCAGTACTTGGCGCAACTTCTGATACTGACTGGGGGGCACTCGTCTGAATGGGAGCCGGAATGGCCTGTGATCTGAGAGGTGAATGCGATGTATGAAGCCCTTTGCCTCTCCACAATCCAGGTGATGGCGTGAGAAGATGTCCTTGTAGCGCACAACCAGGTCAGCCATCTTGCTTCTACACTGTTCAGACACGTCACAGGAGTGTATGTCGAGCCCACTCAATCCCATGTACTTCAGTTCCTCATCAACAGTGCGGGCCGCATTTTCACTGGACGGGGTTACTTGACAGCAACTGAGTAGTGGGACCTCAGCAGGTCCGGTCTCATCCATGTCCTCGAGCGCAATGCAGGAGAAGACGTCGGCCAATTTAGCATTGCGTCTTACCAAGACGGGCCTGTCGGACGAGTTGATCAGCTTCAATGGAACCCATCCGTCTCCCCACAAAGGAGTAACAACTCTGGCCACCAGAACCCCTCTTGGAGCTGAGCGACACGATGTGGGCTCTGTCATCACAGCGCTACCAGGAGACACAATAGTGGACTTGGGTAGCTTGCCCCACATCAGGTACTCCCGACCAGGCTCAAGACACACGGCTGAGTTGCACCTGACTGTGCCTATCTTGTCAGGTATGACGTCACCTCGCCAACGGTTCAGACCAGCGAGCATCGAGAGAAACTGTTCAGATTCTGGATCGCCAGCAGGACAGGGCGTAGACACAGCCTTCCAGTAGCCATCACATTGCTTATACTGCCGGAGGATATATTTAATAACATTGGTGCCTAGTATCAACTCATCATGCTGGCCTTCAACTACCAGAGTGGGAACCATAATCCTACAGCCATACACCTCCATTTCCACATTGAAAGCTGACTCAGGCTTGACACGGCGACCACCACAGCCAACAAGCACCACATTTGAACTGAACTGGTTATGCTCTGTAGCAACTCCAACCTCTCTAAGCTTTCCCTCTGCCGTCTTACTCATTGTACAAGCCATAGACCCACTGTCTAGCATAGCATTTAGAGTCACTGTATTACCAACTGTCACAGGTGTGTAGAAAAGGCTGTCACTACCACTAATTGTATGCGTATTCTGATAAACAATATCTTCAGAGTTATCACTTGAGCTTTTGAGAGCTATATACACTGTCTCAGCACTAGATTCGTCCTCACAATGGGAGTTTACTTGGCGACCTATACTTTCTCCCTCTGAATACAGGCCACCTAGTTTCCCTGAGGCTGAGGTGCTCGGGACGACCTGGTGGGACACTCAACTTTTGTGTGACCTGGGGCTAAACAGACAAAGCACAGCCTCTCTGACATGCAGTGTGAGATGGTAGTGTGTCTACTGTCATCACAGACTCGGCAGGCCTTCTCACGGGCGCCACCCTGGTATCTTCCGCCACGAGGAGCACTGTCACGCTGCTGCACTTTCCCCATCATCTGCTCCAGCCTCTCCATAATGCGAGCAAGAATCCTGTCTTCAGATTGCTGAGTGTTCTGGGCCACAGCAGTCGCGGAGGAGTGGTACGGAAGCTGGCCTAAAGCATGGTCCTGGGAAGGAATGAGGGTAGAAGGCGGACACTGTGTGTGGTACACTGGACTATGGGCAGGAGCAGGGGGGTACTGGGTGGAACACTGCTCAGACACAGACTGAATCGAAGGCTCTGGATGAGACTGCACAGTGTGGAGGGCGGTGGCATGGCTCTTCAATGGCACAGAACTACCGGTCCTGCCAGAGGCTCTCAGCTCTCTCTGATAATTATCAATCTTCAACTGTATGTCTCGTGAGCTCCACTCCTCAATAGCCTTGCATTCCAGAATACGGGATAGTCCAGAGTCCGGGCAATGCCTGACAAACATCCGTGCTACCTCTTCACCCACGTTCTCCATCCTCCTACCTTGTCTGCGAAGGCCCTCACCAGCTACATCAGCTGCTTTGTTGATCCTCAACCAGTAGTCTACAGGGTTCTCATTGGGTCTGGGTAGAGTGGCATAGAAATCTGACAACGGGAGGCATGATGACACATCACTGAAGTACTTGAGAAGGATATCATAGATGAGATCAGGGTTCTGCTTCACATCAAGTGTCTGATCGCTTCGCAAACCAACCCTCACAACATCCTTTGCCTTACCCATCAGCCTTGCCAGTATCTCCTCAGCCTGTTCATGCATTGGACATTTCTGCTTTCTCAGATAAGCTTTAGACATGTCAATCCAGTCCTGGACTGAACACTTATCAGAACTATCACCTCGGAACATTGGTGGTTCCCTGTCTGATGTTACATTCACAGTAACGCACGGAACCTCCTGTCTAACAACATTAGGATCAGTTACAGGATCTGGAGGCGATGTGCAGTTGAGGTGTGCACTGCTCATACTACTTGAGTGAACTACACCAGCTGAAATTAACTTGGTTACAATGGACTCGCCAATCTGAGCACCTAGCTGACCCATCATGTCTGAAAGGTGATGAAGAGCTTCAGTGTCATTAACACTGGGTGTGGATGTGGGAGGAGCCTCCCCTGTAAACTGTCCGACAGCAGCACAACCTGGGTCCTGACCTGACCCTATGCCTCTACCACTGTCAGTAAACAACTGGGAACACCCCACCTCCCTACTATTCAACCCATCGATGACAGCACTGTCTGCTCTGCTCTGACATGCCCCCCATGCACCCCTCCCCATAGGCAACACTGGGCTGGCAAAAATCTCATCATTAAAACCTGGCCTCTGAGCCATAGTGGTACAGACTTGCGTTGTGTAATATTACTGAATGAAAAAATAATAATAATGATAATGTTCAAAAAAAAATATAGAGTTACAGCAGGACATAAAAACCAAAACAATCAAAGCACTTTTTAAACTGATGTAATCACAGACCTCAGACTGAATGACCATTTACTATAATACTCTGACCACACTTGATCTATCACACTAAGACCTGGCATCCACGCAGCATCCACGGAGATCGGCGTTCAGCTGATCTTGAGATCCGGGTCACGGCACCAGTGTAACGATGGTCAAACAGCCAAACTTCTTTCAATCAATTCTTTTATTTGGCCTGCAGAGAAGACATATAAAACACAATTCTTCTCTGTTCTGCAACTCTTGTGAATCCATGAAGATGGCGGCCATGTTCTAGTACCACCGTAAGTACGGCAACAAGAGAAGGACAAAAGAACGCGCAGACCTGCAGTACACCCAAACTCCAATGGGGGGCTCCAACAACAACCAGGGCTGCTCAAGCACGGCGAAACTCATCTACATTCACCACAACTAAACATACATTCCCAACTCTGTTACACTCGCATGTCTTCTGCTAGCATACCAGCCCAATAGAGCTCTCAGGTCTTCTGCTAGCATATCAGCCCAATAGAGCTCTCAGGTCTTCTGCTAGCATATCAGCCCAATAGAGCTCTCAGGTCTTTTGCTAGCATATCAGCCCAATAGAGCTCTCAGGTCTTCTGCTAGCATATCAGCCCAATAGAGCTCTCAGGTCTTCTGCTAGCATATCAGCCCAATAGAGCTCGCATGTCTTCTGCTAGCATATTAGCCCAATAGAGCTCTCAGGTCTTCTGACGCTGGTTTTCTCTGTGTACCACATGTACAAAAGAAGAGGTTTGGTGAGGCTGCATTCTCATTTAATGCTCCAGATTGTGTCTCACTGCCAGTTTACATTAGGGATGCAACCTCAGCACACATGTTCAAGTCAAGACTAAAAACCCATCTTTTTAACATTACATTTAAATGACTAAATAATTAAATGATGATTATATAATGTTTGGAGCACTTTGAGCTGCAACGTTTGTAGGAAAGGTCCTATAGAAATAATGGTTATTATTATTATTCTTATTCTTACTCTTATTATTATTTAGCGGGTGTTTAACCTGAACTTCCTCCGTGTGTTTTCAGGACCAAGTGGAAGCGGCAGACGGCGGTGGGTCTGGAGCTGCTGGCCGAGGCGGGGGGCTACTCCGCCCTGCAGAGGATGTTCCCGTCGCCGTACTGTTCTACCCCCAGAGCCTGGACCCCCCCGGCCCCCCCCGGCCCGGGCCTGTATCTGTACCGGGGGGCCTCCGTGCCCCCGCCCGTCCCGCGGGTCCTCCTCCACGGCTCTCTGTCCGGGGGGCTGGCCCGCGCCCTGCCCCGGTGAAAGAACGGACACGCGCACGGGGTGAAAGGACACGCGCCTTGCCCCGGTGAAAGAACGGACACGCGCACAGTCCCGGTGGAAGGACACGAGCACCGGGGTGAAAGGACACGAGCACGGGGTGAAACGATGAATTGAGAATCAAGGACCCCAATTGAAATAAGCCAGTGGCTTTCTTGGGTTTTTATCCTGTTAGTTGACCTTGTATGTAATATGTACTTTCATGTACCTACTTCTGCAAATCTTCTAATAAAGTTTTCAATCAATCAATCAAAAAGGACACGAGCACCGGCGCGAGAGGACGGACTCGCGGACAGACTAACGGCTCAACTGATCAAACAGCAAATAACTTCCAACGGACTTTAAAGTGACTATTTTGTCTGAAAGGCAGTTTCAGCATCTATGTATTTATATGTGTTGCGATTAAACATGTTTTTATTACAGAACAGGATTTAAGTTACGCTGTTGTCGACCTCTCCCTGGCAGCCCCGTTTATAAAACCAACAACGAGAGAATAATGACAGTGTGTCTGTTACGGTACATGTGAGAAAACTACGGTTGGGTTAGGTGCTACGTCGACTTGGTACATGCTGGCATGTCTAACCCTAACCCTAACCTTAACCTTAACCCTAACCCTAATCCTATCCCTAACCCTAACCCTAACCGTAGCACCTAACCCTAACCCTAACCCTAACCGTAGCACCTAACCCTATCCCTAACCCTAACCATAACCCTAATCCTATCCCTAACCCTAACCCTAACCGTAGCACCTAACCCTAACCCTAACCCTAACCCTAATCCTATCCCTAACCCTAACCCTAACCGTAGCACCTAACCCTAACCCTAACCCTAATCCTATCCCTAACCCTAACCTTAACCCTAACCCTAACCCTAACCCTAACCGTAGCACCTAACCCTAACCTAACCC
>NC_137690.1:1063782-1068782 GCF_963989245.1 Nansenia antarctica
CATCAACAACACCAACATCAACAACAACATCAACAACAACACCAACAACATCAACAACAACATCAACAACAACAACAACATCAACAACAACATCAACAACAACACCAACAACAGGGTTTTGACACAGCAGGAGTATTCGGGGTTCTAAATGACGTCATCAGGTTTAATTCACCTCACCTAAATAAGGACAACCACATTGTGTCAGCTGACTGTCTGTCTGCCTACTTGTCTGTCTGACATTGTGTCAACTGTCTGTCTGCCTGCCTACCTGTCTGTCTGACACTGTGTTAGCTGTCTGTCTGCCTACTTGTCTGTCTGCCTGTCTGACATAGTGTCAGCTGTCTGTCTGTCTGACATTGTGTCAGCTGTCTGACTGTCTGGCTGCCTACCTGTCTGTCTGTCTGCCTACCTGTCTGTCTGACACTCAGACAGATGTCAGTATGTCAGCAGGCAAGGACATCATATTAACCTCATAGGAGCCAACGGACCCCCATGTGGATCCGAAGTGATATAAAGAGTTTACCTCGATCAATTCTCTTCATCGATATCACATTTTTTTCACAACTTTGCATGCTATACGATGCCACCATTTTTTTCCCGAGACGGTAAACACGGCCTAAGTCACATCCAGTTTTCTCCAACTGGAGAATGTGTCATGTCCGGTTTCAACGCCGAATTTCCATACCATTGGTCGGCCAAACCCCCCCAAAAAAAAACGCCAAAAAAAAAGAAAAGAAATCTGATACATGAGAAAGGTCAAAGGTCAAAGATGGTGCCAAAATATCTCCAAATGGCCTAAACATATAGGTGTCCACCTAAACATACCTGTACTAAAACAGGTACAAAGTTGCATTTGCTCACATTACTAGCATTGACTTTGGCACAAGTACTAATAAGACCCTGGAGTACTGATTCCTAGATGATTTGGGCTTCGTTATCAGGTTTCCAAGGTGATATTCACTGTAAAAGCTGTAGTTTTTTTAGGCGGAGACTGAATTTGAGATGTTTTATAATGTTCTAGCTCTATTTGCTCTGACACAGTAACATAGATTTTGATTCTGACACTTCTACAGCCAACCCACAGGTGTTAGCTTTCATTTGATAACAAGATCATTATGAAGGCCCTTGTGATTGTGGAGATATTCTATATTCACTGTGGGCATGTCATTTCGAGCAGAAAACCAGAAAAATTAGGTGGATAAGATCTTTAACAGACATGATTTCTGCAGCAGAACCCACATATTCAATATCAGTCAGGCCAAAATTAGACGCCTAATGTAAAAACACACAAACAAGATTTTATTTTTTTTTCACAAAAAAAATACAATTTCAGAAATTTTCTCAGGTCATACATAATAATATAACATTACTATATTGATTTCTGACACTCTGAAACATTTCATATTCATTCATGGCTTAAATACATATTTCTGTATAGTTCTGTCATAACGTTCCCTGACACACCTTGCCATTCAGCATGACAGTCACACTGACACAAACACGTTGGTTTCCATAGTAATAATTATGTTTTCATTCCGTCTTTATCAACTCCTGTCAATAACCCTGCAGCCTCAGGTGGTCTGGACAACACTCCTGAAATGACCCTGGCAGGGACCCGTAGACCCAAACCCAGGATATGGGGACTAGGGTCTGGGGGAGTAGGGGGTAGGGGTTAGGGGTTAGGGGTTAGGGACTAGGGTCTGGGGTCTAGCCTCCCTGGCTACTCCTCGTCCTCCTCCTTGTCCTCCTCCTCCCAGGCTACTCCATGTCCTCCTGCTCCTCCTCCTCCCCCCCTCCTCCTCCTCCCTGGCTACTCCATATCCTCCTCCTCCTCCTCCCCTTCCCCCTCCTCCTCCTCCTCCTCCTTCTCCTCCTTCTCCTCCTCCTCCTCCCCCTCCCTGGCTACTCCCCCTCCTCCTGCTCCTCTGTGGTCTTCTGGGCGTTCCTCCTCCTCCTCCTCCTCCCTGGCTACTCCATGTCCTCCTGCTCCTCCGTGGTCTTCTGGGCGTTCCTCTTCTTGTTCCTCTTCTTCATGGAGGCCGTCTCTCCTCCCCCCATCCCGCTGGAGAACTCTGAGAACATCAGACTGGCCACCCGCTCCTTGGTGCTGGGCTTCTTAGGTCTGGGGGGGGAGGGAGGGAGGGGAGGGAGGGAGGGGAGGAGGGGAAGGAGGGTAGGGAGGGAGGGGAGGGAGGGAGGGGAGGGAAGGAGGGAGGGGAAGGAGGGGGTATTAGACATCTGGATGATCATCAGCAGTCACAGTGACATCATCTGTGACCACTACTAAAAACACAGCATCCATATTCTCTACTAGGAGGGGGGAGAGAGAGAGAGAGGAGGAGGGGGAGAGAGAGAGGGGATAGAGGAGAGAGAGGATAGAGGAGAGAGAGAGGAGAGGAGAGAGGAGAGGAGAGAGGAGAGGAGAGAGGAGAGAGAGAGGAGAGGAGAGAGGAGAGGAGAGAGAGAGAGGAGAGGAGAGAGAGAGAGGGAGAGAGAGAGAAAGAGGAGAGAGAGAGAGGAGGAAGGGAGAGAGAAAGAGAAGAGAGAGGATAGAGGAGAGCCAGCTGACTGACTGACTTGAGGACAGGGTTATTTCCCAAGGAGGTCAGAGGCCTGTACAGTATAACCACAGCCTGGTGTGTGTGTGTGTGTGTTCCCTACACCCCCCCTCTGCTCCCCCCCCCCCCGGTGTTGATCTCCATGTATATTTAACACCTTCAGCTGGGTGAGGTCTGGCTAGGGTTTACACAGGGGGACGTGTGTGTGTGTGTGTGTGTGTCAGGTGCGCTTGCGTGTGGGTATGTGTGTGTGTGTGTGTGTGTGTGTGCGTGCGTCAGATGTGTGTGTGTGTGTGTGTGTGCGTCAGATGTGTGTGTGTCAGATGTGTGTGTGTGTCGGATGTGTGTGTGTGTGTCGGATGTGTGTGTGTGTGTGTGTGTGTGCGTCAGATGTGTGTGTGTCAGATGTGTGTGTGTGTGTGTGTCAGATGTGTGTGTGTGTCAGATGTGTGTGTGTGTGTGTGTGTCAGATGTGTGTGTGTGTGTGTGTGTGTCAGGTGCGCTTGCGTGTGGGTATGTGTGTGTGTGTGTGTGTGTGTGTGTGCGTGCGTCAGATGTGTGTGTGTGTGTGCGTCAGATGTGTGTGTGTCAGATGTGTGTGTGTGTCGGATGTGTGTGTGAGTGTGTGTGTGTGTCGGATGTGTGTGTGTGTGTGTGTGTGTGTGTGTGTGTGTGTATGTGTGTTGTTGTGGTGTCATGCCATTAGAGAGAGCCTGCCTGGACACGGCTGCCCCCCCCCCTCTAACCCTGGGGGGTCCAACCCACCGCCCCTCCCAGGACCAGACACCTGTAATCAGTCTCAGCTGACCACCAAGACAACACACTTAACACAGAGATGGACAGAGAGAGAGAGAGAGAGACAGAGAGAGAGAGAGAGAGAGAGAGAGAGAGAGAGGGAGAGAGAGAGAGGGAGAGACAGAGACAGAGAGAGAGACAGACAGAGAGAGACAGAGAGAGAGACAGAGAGAGGGAGAGAGAGAGAGACAGAGAGATAGAGAGAGAGACAGACGGAGAGAGTGAGAGAGAGACAGAGGAGAGACAGACAGACAGAGAGACAGACAGACAGAGAGAGAGACAGACAGGGTCAAGCATCAGACAGGCGCCTAGCAACACCAGCAGACACTCTCTCGGGGGGGTCCTGGTGACTAACACCCCCCCGCCCCCCTCTCTCTCACACACACACACACACACACACACACACACACACACACACACACACACACACCCTACAGGGAAGGTCAGCCCACAGAGAGGCTATCACAACACCCCCCCTTTTTATTCAACCATGTGAACGCAGTCACTCTGAAATGACCAGAATTACCCTGGCTAACCCTGGCTAACTCACCACTCTGGCTAACCCTGGCTAACCCTGGCTAACCCTGGCTAACTCACCACTCTGGCTAACCCTGGCTAACCCTGGCTAACTCACCACCCTGGCTAACCCTGGCTAACCCTGGCTAACTCTGGCTAACTCACCACTCTGACAATGTCTGTATGTATAGAATGTTGACAATTGTTCAAATATGCTTTTTGTGTCGGACCCCAGGAAGACTAGCTGGGTGGCTGTGTCTCAGGAGGTAGAGCCGCCGTCTAATGATCGCAAGGTTGGCAGATCGGCGGTTCGAGCCCCGGCTGGCCACATGTCGAAGTGTCCTTGGGCAAGACACTGAATCCCAAATTGCTCCCAGTGAGCGGGCCGGCTCACACATGTGTGTGTGAATGTATGTGTGAATGAGAGGCCGTTGTAAAGCTCTTTGGATAAAGGCGCTATATACCGTATTTTCCGGACTATAAGTCGCACCCGAGTATAAGTCGCAGCAGGCCAAAAATGGGTCATGAAGAGGAAAAAACCACATATAAGTCGCATGGTTCAAGGGAACGGGCTTGGCGGAATCAGCGGGGAAAGAAGACCCTGTTGAGCTTGACTCTAGTCTGGCACTGTGAAGAGACATGAGAGGATTTGTAAGCCCAGGAAGGACATAATTCACGTTAAAACTTCTTCTGAAAGGTTAGAAATACTTAAATTATCGAGTGTAAAGCCAGGGCTAGCTAGCGCGTTGCTAACGAAGGTTAGCAAAATGGCGTCGCGGGAGCAAGCAAACAGGATGGAACAGCCTCTGAAAGGTAATAAATGACTTTAATATCGTGTATAACGTTCATAATAGCGTGTATAACGTTCATAATATAGTGCTTAATGTCCACATTGTCGAGTGTAACGACTATTTATCGTGTATAAGGCCATGACAAAGATAGCTTGGTGAAAAACGGAAGTAGTTAGGATGAAGGGCGGCCTACAAACAATGCAACATTGAACAGCCTCTGAAAGGTAATAAATGACTTTAATATCGTGTATAACGTTCATAATATCGTGTATAAGGTCCATAATATCATGTTTAATGTCCACATTGTCGTGTGTAATGTCCACATTGTCGAGTATAATGG
>NC_137690.1:1083782-1088782 GCF_963989245.1 Nansenia antarctica
AGTCCAGCAGCTGCCATACAATCCGTCCAGACTGTCCAGGGCCCAGAACTTAGGTCTTTGCTGTGTTCAGGGCCTGGACGGCCCTGTGGTAGAAGCTGTTCTTCAGTCTTTTTGTCTTAGCGGCCAGGGTCCTGAACCGCCTTTTCGAGGGCAGCCTGGTAAAGTGTACGTACCCAGGGTGGGTCGGGTCCCTGGAGATCTTGGAGGCCTTCCTGAGACAGCGTGTGTTGTACAGCTCTTCCAGAGATTTATACTCCTGCGTCGAATTTACGCGCGGCTACGCCGTAGCCTACACAAGGGCTCTCCCAGTTTATAGTTCTACGTTTGTCCGCGGACCGCGTCGCGTTGGTCGGTGTACACATAGCGGCATAATAGCGATCAAAAAACTTATTTTTGTTATGCTTGTTGTAAAGAAAATGTCTATAATGCATTGAAATGACATTAAACTAAGATAATACGATGGTTATCATAATTTTTCAAATGTTTATCAATAAGTAATTACAGAACACGTAAATGAAATTTCTGTCATGGCTTCCGCATTTTGGCCGACGAGAGTCGGAATCTTGTCGGAATTAGGGCTGCAACTAACGATTATTTTGGTAGTCGACTAATCTGTCGATTATTTTTTAGATTAGTCGTGTGGCCTGAATGCGCAAGCGATGATAGAAATGTTGTTTACGTTTTCTGTAATTACTTGTTAATAAAGATTTGAAAAATTAAGATAACCATCGCATTATCTTAGTTTAATATAATTTCATGTTTCATGTTAATGTTACCTTTTTTTATAACAAGCTTAACAAAAAAAATCGCTTTGGTGCTGTGTCTATGCTTAACACACCACTGTGTCTATCTAAAGTTAGGCTGATATGTGCACGATAGACGCGAATTAGGCACTGCCCAACCCAGCAGTTAATGTCATATTATCGATGGATGTGCCATTTTTGATGGAGGGCAGTGAGCGGGAGACAAGAGCATGTAGTCATTGCCACACTGATAGCGATTAGCGATAGCTAAGGAAAGTAAACAACACCTACACAAACCGGAAGAAGCACCGCACGGGCATTGAAAACACACTGCCAACTAGCGTTGTGGCGGTGTAATTGCAGGGTGACACAAGACCGACCGACGCAGAAGTAGAAATTGAAACAGCCCTCTGCGTCGCTGCGCGTAAATGGCGACGCAGAAGCATAAATCCGGCTTAACTAGCTATCTAACCTAACGTTACGCCAAGCTACAGCTGCTCACAGAGCTAGTTGATTGGCTAGCTAGCATTGCTGGCTAGACTACAGACAGCTCACGTTAGTAGGCTACGCTTGGCGCTGTTTATCTTACAGACAGCTCGCTGGTGGACTCAACATAATTGAAATAGCATTCACTTATCAAGCATCATTCATGATCATCCACCATGACTACCTGGTATTTTAATAGCGACCACCCCTCACTTCATTTCATCTCGCGTTCTCCTGGCTTCAACATGGAAAACCCCTGCTACGTAACGTTACATACAAGCGCCTCTGTCTGTCACACGCGTGCCACAGGGCAAATAAATTAATAGCACAAACGCTCATAGCATGTACAGCCCTGTCCATGAGACGTTGTTTTCCAACATGTAACAGTAAAGCTAACATAAACATTACGACCCTAACAATATAACGTTAACCAGTTGGCTAACAACGTTAGCTAAAACTTACCCAGCTGATTCTTGCATGGCTCCCGGGTGCTTTCGTTTAAGATGCTCGTGCATCGCGGTGGTGCTGCTGTGGAATGCTAGTTTTGTTTTACATATATTACATTTCACGGACGAGTGTGGTTTGTCGTCCGTAAAATATTCCCAGACTTTGCTGAGTCTAGGTCTCGCTTTTCTCCGCTCATATGCTGTTAGTAGGCTACTAGAGTTGTAGACGTGACACTGCCCCCAGCAGTTCCTGTAGTGCATTGCAATTACAAATGAACAGCGCGGCTCTGTATTATCGGCTCATGTGTTTTTAATACGATGCGTCGACACTAAAATTCCACGTCGACGAGTTTTTATGATCGACGTCGTCGATTATGTCGACTAATCGTTGCAGCCCTAGTCGGAATCATGTGCTACCAAGCGGACCAATCACAGAGCTTACGGTCTGCGTAGAAACTGACGCGTAGTTACATTTTTTGAGAGGTGCGCGTTAATCTACGCCGTAGGCTACGCAAGCTACGCCGTAGATTTTACGCAGAAGCATAAACTGGGCTTTAGGGTCAGGGGTCAGACTCACCAGGTGGGGGTGGAGGTCCATCTCAGAGAAGGAGGTGGAGGTGAAGACCTTCTCCTTCAGCTGAGTCACAGCAGGCCTGGGGAGGAGGAGGAGGAGGGGGAGGAGGGAGGAGGAGGAGGGGGAGGAGGAGGAGGAGGAGGGGGAGGAGGGGGAGGAGGAGGAGGAGGGAGGAGGAGGGGGAGGAGGAGGAGGAGGAGGAGGGGGAGGAGGAGGGGGAGGAGGAGGAGGAGGGAGGAGGAGGGGGAGGAGGAGGAGGGGGGAGAGGAGGAGGAGGAGGAGGACGAGGAGGAGGAGGGGGAGGGGAGGAGGAGGAGGAGGGGGGGGAGGAGGAGGAGGAGGGAGAGGAGGAGGAGGGGAGGAGGAGGGGGGGAGGAGGATGAGGAGGAGGAGGAGGAGGGGGGGAGGAGGAAGAGGGGGAGGAGGAGGAGAAGGAGGAGGGGGGGAGGAGGAAGAGGGGGAGGGGGGGAGGAGGAGGAGGAGGGGGAGGAGGAGGAGGAGGGGGAGGGGGGGGAGGAGGAGGAGGAGGAGGAGGGGGAGGAGGAGGAGGAGGAGGAGGGGGAGGAGGAGGGGGAGGAGGAGGAGGAGGGGGAGGAGGAGGAGGAGGGGGAGGAGGAGGGGGAGGAGGAGGAGGAGGAGGAGGAGGAGGAGGAGGGGGAGGAGGAGGAGGGGGAGGGGGAGGAGGAGGAGGAGGAGGGGGAGGGGGAGGAGGAGGAGGAGGAAGAGTTATCAGCCTCTACTAAAACAGAACGGCCTAGACCCATTTGTACTAAACAGCTACAGACCCATATCAAACCTTTCCTGTACAGGGACAATTATTGAAATAGCTGCCCACAAACAACTTAGCAATTATTTGACCCTGAATGATCTCTTTGATGGCTTTCAATCAGGCTTTCGCCCCCTACATAGCACTGAAACGGCCCTTATTAAGGTCCTTAATGACATTTGTGTGAACACTGACTCTAGAAAAGTTTCTGTTTTGGTACTACTAGATCTTAGTGCTGCCTTTGACACTGCAGACCACGACATTCTAATAGATAGACATTCTAATAGATAGACATTCTGATAGATAGACATTCTAATAGATAGACATTCTGATAGATAGACATTCTGATTCCGATGTTTACCCGCTTCTCGTGGTCGATAACCGATATGATAACCGATTAGGGGTGGGCATCAATGATCGACGATCAATAATTGATCGATAAGGATCTTGGTCGATCACAAAATATTTTGATCGATAATCATTATTATTATTATTATTAATAATTTTTAAAATAATAATAATAATAATAATGGAAATTAGTTAGGCTGGCCTAACTGTCACCAGATTGCGTTCGTCTCTCACCCCTGAACATGTTAACATGATCATCTTTCTGAACAAGAACCAGTAGGCCTGCCGTCTACAGTCTCTCGCTGGAGTTTAAATTTAAGTTAAGCTGGACGCTCTTAAGGACACTAACGTTTTCAGTCATCCTCCTATTTGTGAGTAACTGTTTTTTTACTGCTCCTATGGTGAGTTACTTATTTTCTATATTTTTATTTATAACGTAAAATGTGTTTTTAAGTTAAACAATTTAGGCTACTCACTGCCTTGTTTAAGAGGATTGTTATCTGACTGTAGTGTCTAGTTTGAATGTGTGCAATAGCAACACAAATAAAGTTTTTTCCCCAAGGAAAACATGCTTGTTATTTCTGCCCTAGTTTTTTTTTTTTTTATGAAAAAAAAGCTTATCGTTAATTCTTGCGATTATCGAAAAATAATTTTTGATCGTTTGCCCAGCCCTATAACCGATATGAGAACAGATATAATTTCGCAGTTGATAACCTGTAGTTCATGCACACCTGAAGGTAAGAAAGGCTATGTAGTGAGCAAAGATTGATGATTTAATATTCCATAGTGATCTCACCAAATCTAACTTACATCACTATTGTTAACACAACAAAGAGAACACTTCTGACTCTTCAAATGTTCATTTATTATTTCCTCTAACAAACAGAATCTGTTTTTAGCCAAGATCTGGCCTCCTTTTATGAAAACAAAAAAGGCTCACCTAAGAGTAACTAGATCAAAAAAGTGTCAAAAATAAAGTGCATCTTGTCTATCCCTGTAAATTGAAAATGCATAAATAAAATATCAAAAAATAAATAAATAAAGTGCATCAGTCAATACAAAAATAAAGAATTTTATAGAACCAAAAGTTTTATAGAACTTTTACAGAAACTAGTGCCAAATGGCTGCTTAGTCTGCAGATAAACAGAATGACACAAGGCACATAGTAGGCTACACTAGTATGCTTAATAAAGCAACTGAAAAGGGCTGGGCTATGCTACTTTTAGTGCATGAGGATGAGGTAGGTTGTGATAAAACTTATCTGGCTTACGCTAGTATCGATCAGACTATGGATGTGTGTGGCGACTGTATCATACAGAGCAGGCAGGCACACGTCTGCAAAATAGCGGCGGCTTGGGAGTGTATACCGGGGCTCTAAATGTGAAATTAGCTGGCGAAATCCTTTATCTTCTACTACAGAGAAAGGCTGGTCGTCGAGGGCCATAAACTCCATTATTTTTTCATTGATTGCTTGAGCCTTTGAGCTGTCTCGAGTAAACTTCCTGCAGTTTTCAAATGCGTGTTCAATAGGCACAGCAGCTTTTTTTGTTCGCGGCTAGGCTACCTTCTGCTACTAGTGCTTGATATTCCTTCCATACAGCGTGCTTGCAATGGTGAATCTTAAGGTGACTTATGAG
>NC_137690.1:1093782-1096282 GCF_963989245.1 Nansenia antarctica
GGTAACAAAGAAAATAACCTGTCATTGTTTGTTGCTGTCTCTTCACACAGAACCTTTTTATTTGTGTTCTGTTTCCCTCCTGGCGGTAGAAGCGCACCATTTCTGTTGTTCCTACTCCTCAACTATACATACGCTGCTGGTTAGCAGTGATTGGGGACTGGGAGTGACACTGTTCCCCTTTGCTCTCTATTTAAGGCACCAGCAAACAGTAGGAGGGGAGAGTGGTTTGGGAACGAGGGTTACGTACAACGAGACAGAGAGCGACAACGAGACAGAGAGCGACAACGAGACAGAGAGCGACAACTAGACAGAGGGACCTGAGACGTTGGAACGAGAGAACACCTGATACACGCCACAATGCAAAAAGTAAATCTAATTAAGTAAATATCTTAAATCAAGGAAATATAAGCTTATTTTCTGTCTGACTGCACCAGTTTTAAGATATCTCTTACTTGTTTTAAGACAATCTTGGCAAGTGAAATTTTCCTGTTCTGTTGGCAGATAATTTTGCTTATTCTAAGTAATATTTCCCCTATTTTTATTGCTTTTTTTCTTGTTTTTGAGGGCTGACTTTTTGCAGTGCAGGCGCCGAGCTGTGGTCCCGAGCAGAGGGACGACTGGCCACCAACGGAGCTGTCCGTGTCTGACCACTGGGGGTTGTGATTCCAGAGGCCTGTTGGGAAACTTGGGAGGGTGCAGCCAGCGCCCTTCCCAAAGTTAAGTGACTTTTTGTTTGCTTACTTTGGAGGTTGAGGGCTAACCCTACTGTCTAGCATAGCTGAGAGCCAATTGATGGACTGTGGACTGTGTGGTTGCCTGTCACTCGTGCAACCTGCTGAGTCACTCTTTCCTGTCCTCAGCTAAGTGATTGGAGCCACGCTGGGTCGTGAGGATGCGCCGGACCTCCCCATAGGCGACGGGGTACAGTCTGGAGTCAACCCTGGGCGGAGCCCCGGTCAAGAGTTTATCGTACTATCCTATCCCATCGGACCCTGCTGTTTTTAAAGAGCCTTTTATACTGTTCCTGGTCTCTGACATCACTTATAAGATACACACCGGCTAGACCCCTACGGTCTAGTGGCACTTTTCCTGGAGGCGCTGTGTACAGGTTTTTCGCCCCTGCTTGCCTGCCGTGCGCCGGGCTCCTTGGGCCTCTCCTCGGGGCCCCCGGCCGGCCTGTGTGCTTGGTCTGTTCTGCCGCTGGGGCACCTGACCCGGCTAGCCTCGTGCAGGGCTATGATAGTCTGAGCCTGGTGGCCTGGGCCGGGTGCGCCGGTGGTGGGGCGGGTCGGGCGTGTGGGGTACCCCCGAGGGGCTTGGGGGGGGCCGCGGCTTTGCACTGGTGGGCAAACTGGTAAGTAGTCGCTCTACCACTAGAGGGCTTCAGGGGAATTTTCCTTGATGCACAGTGCACAGGTTTTTTACCCTTGCGTCCTTTTGACGAAGCTATCATTGGAACCTGGACACTGGACACAACACTGAACACTACACTACACTGGACACTGAACATCTGTCATTACGTGAAGCGCATTGAGTCGCATCTTGTGAGAAATGCGCTATACAAATAAAACTTGAATTGATTTGATCCCTTGTACACTTTTTTGGGCATTTGTGTTGCAACACACCTGTACATTGTGCACTCTACCCTAGGCCCTTATTTTACTCTAGACAGAAGGGTTGTAACACTTGTTATTAATTCCATTTGGTATACCTCAAACTTTCTTGCATTTCTGGTGTTTGCATTTTACATATTTTAAATATATGCTATCTACATGTCGCACTGGATGGGGTTAGTGCTGTTGACTCATCAGAAAGTAAAGACTAATTCACAGAGTGTATGAAGATTCCAGTAAGGGTTTTGTGAAGGAGCCCTAGTGCTGTTGACTCATCAGAAATATAATGTTTTATATCAGTGGGCACTCAGCACCATGGACACCTCCAGCCCAGCACCTTGCACCACGGTTCCTGCCCTGCTCCATAGATTACAACGATGATCGCCTGACCCTTGCCTGACTCCACCAAGTCCTTTGCCTGACCCCTCAAACCTGTTTGACCTAATAAAGTCCCACACCTGGGGTCATTGACATTCATTTATTTATATACAGTTAGGTCTGGAAGTATTTGGACAGTGACACAATTTCCATAATTTGGGCTCTGTATGCCACCACAAAGGATTTGAAATGAAACAATCAAGATGTAATTGAAGTGCAGACTTTCAGCTTTAATTCAAGGGGTTGTACAAAAATATTGTATGAAACATTTAGGAATTGCAACCATTTTTATACACAGTCCCCTATGTTCAGGAGCTCAAAAGTAATTGGACAAATTAACAATCATACAGTAAGTAAAATGTTCATTTTTAATACTTTGTCGAGAATCCTTTGCAGGCAATGACTGCCTGAAGTCTGGAACACATGGACATCACCAAATGCTGGGTTTCCTCCTTTGTGATGCTTTGTCAGGCCTTTACTGCAGCAGTCTTCAGTTGTTGTTTGTTCGT
>NC_137690.1:1115547-1120547 GCF_963989245.1 Nansenia antarctica
CTCTCCCTCCCCCCACCCACCCTCTCTCTCTCCCTCCCCCCTCCCACCCTCTCTCTCCTCCCCCCTCCCTCTCCCCCCTCTTCCCACCACCCCCCTCTCTCTCTCTCCCCCCCTATCTCTTTCTCCTCCTTTCCCCTTCCCTCCCCCCCTCTCTCTCCGCCGCCCCCCCCCCTCTCCCCCCTCCAGTACATCAGTATTCTAGAGCTCCTGGGTTCCGTGGATATGATGTCACGCAACCTGCCGTACAGGAAGTACCGCCCCGACGTCCACGTCCACAACAACGCCTCTCACTGGTCAGAACTCACCTGTCACTCACCTGTCACTCACCTGTCGCTCACCTGTCACTCACCTGTCACTCACCTGTCACTCTCCTGGCTTGTTGTCATGTTGTGGTGATGATGTCACGGGGCGGGGGCGGGGGCTCTCAGCCTCCTCCTCAGGTTCTCCCTCCGCCAGCCTCCCTGGGGGGGCGTGGAGGACCGACGTTAGAAAGGGCGCCTACCTAAAAAAAAAGAAACCGGTTAAGCTGACTTTTGATGTTCAGGTGGTGGTAACTGTGAACTGTGAACTGTGAACTGTGTGTGTGTGTGTGTGTGTGTGTGTGTGTGTGTGTGTGTGTGTGTGTGTGCGTGTGCGTGTGCGTGTGCGTGTGCGTGTGCGTGTGCGCGTGTGCGTGTGCGTGTGCGTGTGCGTGTGCGTGTGCGTGTGCGTGTGTGTGTGTGCAGGTGGAGGTATGTGATCCGGGGGGTGCTGGAGGTGGACGTTAGGCCACGCCTCCAGATGTGGTCATGGCGGCACATGCGTGAGCACCGGCGTGCCGTGAAGCGCTACAGAGAGCTGTACAAGGCCAAGATCACCTCCAAGAAGCCCTCTGACGACCTGCTGAGAGACCTGGAGGTAGGGGGGACGGGGGGGCTGGAGGTAGGGGGGGGGCTGGAGGGAGGGGGGGTTACTGGGAGGGGGGGGGCCCTCCTCTTCCACTTCCTCTCCTCCTTTTTGTGAGGAACGAGCTGGCTTGCGCTCGCCATACAGTGGGGGAAACAAGTACTGAACACATCAACATTCTGTCCAGTAAATGTATTTGAAAGTGAACATTTGCACCAGACTTGTGGTTCCTTCTGACTCTTCTATGTCTCCTTCTGACTCTTCTGACTCTTCTGACCCTTCTGACTCTTCTGACTCTTCTGACCCTTCTGACCCTTCTGACTCTTCTGACTCTTCTGACCCTTCTGACCCTTCTGACCCTTCTGACCCTTCTGACTCTTCTGACTCTTCTGACCCTTCTGACTCTTCTGACTCTTCTGACTCTTCTGACCCTTCTGACTCTTCTGACTCTTCTAAGTCTCCTTCTGACCCTTCTGACCCTTCTGACTCTTCTGACTCTTCTGACCCTTCTGACTCTTCTGACTCTTCTGACTCTTCTGACCCTTCTGACTCTTCTGACTCTTCTAAGTCTCCTTCTGACCCTTCTGACCCTTCTGACCCTTCTGACCCTTCTGACTCTTCTGACTCTTCTGACTCTTCTGACCCTTCTGACTCTTCTGACTCTTCTGACTCTTCTGACCCTTCTGACTCTTCTGACTCTTCTAAGTCTCCTTCTGACCCTTCTGACCCTTCTGACCCTTCTGACCCTTCTGACTCTTCTGACCCTTCTGACCCTTCTGACTCTTCTGACTCTTCTGACCCTTCTGACCCTTCTGACTCTTCTGACCCTTCTGACTCTTCTGACTCTTCTAAGTGTCCTTCTGACTCTTCTGACTCTTCTAAGGGCCAATCCCGATTCCCTTTTCTACCCCTATGGCTCGTTTTCGAGTGTGACTCGATTCGAAGCCAAGGCCTTCAAACAGAGCCACAAGCCATACCCCTTGAAATCTACCCCTATGAATTGGGACGGCCCTTCACGGCGGCTAAGTCATCAACAGTGGTTTAAATAGACGCGGTACGGGTGACGCGTTATGTTGCCGGCGAATTCTCACATCTCGCAATGCCTTCTTCAGCTGTGTTTATTTCTGTTGCGTGTGCTATAAGCATCTTTTTTCGTTTGTTATCAACACACTGTAGTGTTTAGACGTTCCTTTTTTAGTCTCTTCCGTCAACGATGTCTTTTTTGTGGACATCGCAATAATGACAATGAATGACTCCAACCAAAACACAGAGTATTAACCAGATCTGTCAGCGCACGATGTTCCTCCAAAGATACCCGTGACTCAATCCTCAGCCACCACATACACACGAGTCCATCAGTAGTCATAAAGCGTTGTCCAAAAATCACGTTACCAAGCGCCTTTCTCAGAACAATTCGTCGTCAAGAATCCAAAAATCAATCCATCATAGTCGTGGTCAAAAACGTAGAAAGAGGATCTCTTGGGGACGCGGCCACATTTGCCCGTGAAGGAGAGATGACAAATAGGCGGAAACATTTCTCAGTAGAGTCGAACGGTGATAGATCATCATCCTTTACGCGTATCCTTAACTGTAGTTACATTTCGCGTGTCATATGCCATTAGACATGGAAATATGTCAATGCGCGGCTGTCATGCACAAATCAGCTTGTAACGTTAGACACACAGCACATCGGCATAATAACGTTTTGTTGTTGTTGTGCTTGTTATAAAGAAAAGGTCTATAATGCATTTAAATGAATGATACATACCATCAGTTGTTTTGGTATAATAAGTGCCGCAGTACAGATAGCACATATCAGCCTGTGGATAGATAACTTTAGATAGATAACTTTACATTAAATGTCTATCATCATCCGCTGTCAAACACCACAATTTATTTTTAAATAAACATGATTGTACATCTCTGTAATCGCGCACTGATGTATTTATATGGGGAACTGTGCTTGACGATTCCATTGGACTGACGCCGGGCAGAGGAACAGGGTGACTGTCACCCTGTGACAAACGCGCAGATATGAGTGCTCCTTTGATAGTCTAATGGAAGTGATCAGGTAGGCTACCAGTCCTCTACTGCTGAACCCGAGCGCGCTGGACTGTGGAACTTTCTCTGTTAAGCATAGGCACCTCGGCATAACAGCGAATTTTTTGTTATGCTTGTTGTAAAGAAAAGGTCTATAATGCATTGAAATGACATTAGTACATCAGACATTAGACATTAGACATCATACATGGAAATATGTCAATGCGCGGCTGTCATGCACAAATCAGCTTGTAACGTTAGACACACAGCACATCGGCATAATAACGTTTTGTTGTTGTTGTGCTTGTTATAAAGAAAAGGTCTATAATGCATTTAAATGAATGATACAACCCATTAATAATATTACCTAATAACAACTGCTCGGATTAGATTGCAGGTGCCGCTACATGGAAATAGGTAAAAATGCGCATCATGTACAAGTCAGCCGAACGTTTGACAGATAACTTTACATATGTGTACCATCATCCACTGTCAAACGCCACAGGTAATAATTGATTTATGATTGTACATCTCTGAAATGCTTGACTGTCATGCAGCGTTGCGTTACTGTAACGTTAGACACAGCACCGACATAAAAGCGATTTTTTTTTGGTTATGCTTGTTATAAATAAAAAGTCTATAATGCATTGTAATGACATTAAACTAAGATAATAAGATGGTTATCATAATTTTTAAAATCTTTATTAATAAGTAATTACAGAGAAAGTAAAATGACATTTCCGCATTGAATAGAGCGACATAACATTTCTGTAGATGATTCGCAATGCATCCTGGAATCAAGGGGTAGCGTACCCCTATGGCTTCAAAGCTAGTCTGGTCCTGGAATCGCTCGAAACGAAGTCATAGTTAGCCCTCGAAATGAAGCCATGGCTCGATGAAATATGAATTGGGATAGCCCTCCCCCTAAACGTGAACGCGCAAATCGAGCCATAGGGGTGAAAACGAAGGGCTAGGGGTGAATTGGGATTGGCCCTAAGTCTCCTTCTGACTCTTCTGACTCTTCTAAGTCTCCTTCTGACTCTTCTGACTCTTCTAAGTCTCCTTCTGACTCCCTGATCAGAAGTCTTGCGAGGAGCTCCTGTGCGTGGCTGGTTGATGGTGGAGTGATGTTGCTTCCACTTAGGGATAACGCCCCAATGGTTCTTACTGGAAGATTCACAAGTTGTGAAATACGTCTGTAGCCAATTCCATGCTCATGTTTTGCAACAATCTGGTTGCGAAGGTCTTGGACAGCTCTTTGCTTTTACCCATCATGAAATGTGGCCTCGTAAATGTGCCACTTCTGTCTTCAAATGTCCTCAGCTCTCCACAGCACATTTTTTCGATAGCACACATAGTTTAGGAATTACGGTAATGAGAACAACGTGTGTCAAATGCTAGGTACCTAACCTTAACACACTGTGTGTGTGTGTGTGTGTGTGTGTGTGTGTGTGTGTGTGTGTGTGTGTGTGTGTGTGTGTGTGTGTGTGTGTGTGTGTGTGTGTGTGTGTAGGAGCCAGAGAGGACCCTGGACATCTTCAACATCACCCTGGCCAGACAGCAGGCAGAGATGGAGGTACACAACCCTCACCCTTTATTACATCATCACCCTTTATTACATCATCACCCTCACCCTTTATTACATCATCATGATCACTGTATAGATTATCTACATTATTACATCATAACAATCAGTATATATTATCTACATTATTACATACATCATAGAATAATCAATATTAAATACATAATCTACTAATCATAATATATGATATTATTCATTTCTATATCATTGTGTGTGTGTGTGTGTGTGTGTGTGTGTGTGCGTCCCTGTGTGTGTATGTGTGTGTGTGTGTGTGTGTGTGTGTGTGTGTGTGTGTGTGTGTGTGTGTGTGTGTGCGTGTGTCTCCAGGCCAGTAAGGCGGGGCTGCGTGTGTTCCGGCCGGGCGTGAGGCTGGAGGAGGAGGAGTCTCAGGGCTGGCTGGCGTGGGCGTGGTCAGGCTGGTCAGGTGACCAGGACGCCCCGCAGAAGGAGGCCAAGGCCGGAGGTGAGAGGCATCATGGGAAATACACAT
>NC_137690.1:1123047-1140547 GCF_963989245.1 Nansenia antarctica
TTATCACTCCATTGGGGATATGAAGAGCGAAATTGTGGCAGATAGGAGTATGGGTGTGCCACTTTAACTGAGAGTGAGTAGCCTTCTCGACAGCCAGCCATACTGATAAAAGAGAGGACATTATAGGGCCCAGCTTAGACCTGAGTACACTAAGTCCTGTAAGCGGTGAGGGGAAGCCAAATGTTCCTCTATCGCTCGCCATGAAACCGATGCATTACGATCTAACCAGGTTCCCTCTCGCCTTCTTAAAGAACTATTTAAGTCGGTCGGCCCAATTATCCTATTCCTGATCAATACCTCTCCATTACTGATCAATACCTCTCTATTACTGATCAATACCTCTCTATTACTGATCAATACCTCTCTATTACTGATCAATACCTCTCCATTACTGATCAATACCTCTCTATTCCTGATCAATACCTCTCTATTCCTGATCAATACCTCTCTATTACTGATCAATACCTCTCTCAGCTCTAGACGCGTCCCAGCTGCCTTCTAACACGCTGTGGTACAACCCCCTGATTAAAAAAGAAAAATCTCGACCCGCTTATCCTCTCCAACTTCAGGCCCGTCTCCCAATTATCGTTCTTGTCCAAAGTCCTGGAGCGAGCAGTTTACCTTCAGTTGCAAGCATGTTTAGTCGTGCATAACATCCACGAGAAATGTCAGTCAGGCTTCAAACCTCCCGCCATAGCACTGAAACGGCTTCAAACCGCCCCATAGCACTGAAACGGCTTTAAACCGCCCCATAGCACTGAAACGGCTTCAAACCTCCCGCCACAGCACTGAAACGGCTTCAAACCTCCCGCCATAGCACTGAAACGGCTTCAAACCGCCCCATAGCACTGAAACGGCTTTAAACCTCCCCATAGCACTGAAACGGCCCTCCTGCGAATCCTAAACGACCTGCTCTTAGCCGACGACTCTGGTAGTTCCGCCATTTTGGTGCAACTAATCAAGTGCAAAGCAATTATGGTTTGTACTTGATTAGTTGAATCAGGTGTGCTGGTGGTGGAACAGATCGGATATGTGGAACGGCTTGTGGTCCCCGAGGAGAGGTTTGGGAACCACTGGTCTAGAGGCACTTCAGCTGCTGCTGGAGGTCCCCAGCACTAAACTAAAAACCAGAGGGGACAGAGCCTTCTCTAAGGCCGCCCCTAGGCTCTGGAACAGTCTCCCCCTCCACATCAGAGCCGCCGAGAGCATCGAGGCTTTTAAAAAAACTAGCTAAAACACAACATCTCTTCTCCTTGGCCTTTGACCTGAGGTGAGCCTGCCTTCCCGACACTGTACTCTGTGCACTTTAATTTATACTGCACCTTGCTGCTTTTAGGGTATTTTATCTCTTTTATCTTGTTTTTCTCTTTCTCTTTTTATCTGTTAAGCACTTTGGGCGGCTGTTTGTCGTTGTAAATGTTGTGCTATATCAGTGGTTCTCAACCTTTTTTGGGCCAGCGCCCCCCTGTCCATTATCCAGGCCTCTTACCGCCCCCCCATCAAAAAAAGTAGGCTTATTTTCTTCCCTGAATATTAATGTTGACTAATATTCTGTGTTATATAATTTAAAAAGCATGTCACTGAATGCCAAATAATAGATTGGATTTAACTGGGCAGTTGGAATATCATTATCATTAGTTTACCAGAGAGCAGAAAAGCGAATGTGAATGTGAATAAAAATGCTGTTTCTGAGTGTTGAACAAACTCAGACAACATCAGAGAATACAAACAGACTGCTACGGAACAGCAGCAATTTCACACATGTCCGATGCAGAACAAACAGTAGGCTGCAGAACTGTACATTACAACTAACATTGTTAGTTTTTTTTAAGTGTGCTGGTGTTGCATTTCTCCAAATTGCTGTTTTATGATGCTAATATTTATTCATTTTTGATTGGACTTTGGGGGGGGTGTCACAATATGGCGGCAAACGCTAGGGGGCTATTATTTTAATATTTTATTTAGTATTCTATGGTATTATTTTCATAAACTGACCACTTCGAATTTCTCATATCAAAACATATCAAAACATAACAAAGTTCCAAACCCGCTCTGGGAGCGCTCAGAGATGGGCGCTCTGACTGAAAACACGGTTTTGTCCGAGCGAACTGACCGTTCGTGCATTTACGAACGTACCCGTAATAACACTGATGACAGCTGATCAATACAAAAGACGTTGCAGCTGATGCGTTCGTTTCTAGGACATCACAAGAGGAGCAACATATCACAAAAAAGCGATCGTATTTTAGTTTGCAAACACATCGCAATGCTAACCTCAGAATGGCACTAGGGATAACATCCACAACAACACTTAACAGTAATACATTTATGTAATATACTGTGATGAACCTGCGAGGGGAGGGGACATTCGTAGCTGATTTCTCTAGGTTCGATTATTGGTAAGCGACAGAGAACTTTCAGGACTGGTTTATTACGATCGCTTTTTTGAGATAGGTTGTTCCTGCTGTGATGTTCTGGTATGGTGGTATGGTATTACCACTCATTTTAACTAAATTAAATAAGCTGTATTGAAAGGAAGCGAACGAAGCGAACGCAACAATTACAATGAGCCCACAAACTGAAACATTATGTCACTCAAGCATAGCCGACAAGGAAAACACTCATAGAAGTTGGGCATTGGTCAACATGATGTTACAGATGGGATGAACCGGGGTTCTTTCTATCGTAGCATAGTATTGCAATTTCTGCACTGTACATGAACTGTAAAAATTCTTCTACAATGCAGCTTACCCAGACACATTGGAAACTATCAAAAGCTCTGCCTTTGCTAGCTGAGTTTTTAGCTTCTCCATTTTCTTGATGACACTCTCACTTTTATTTTTTGTGTCTGCGTCAGAGCCCGGCCAAGTTCAGAGCGCTCAGAGATGGGCACGTGTAGGGCTCTACGGCGCACTGCAACCAAACTAGCAGCTTTTTAGAAAAGGCTTCCCGCTCAGCCAATCACATTTCTACATGTCGTTCTATCAACCAATAGCAGCGGCCGTGGCTCGCATTAGGGCGGGACAGGCAGCCAGCAGGGTCGAACAGTCGACCGAAACACGGTTTGTCCGAGCGAACTGACCGTTCATCGTGCATCGACATTCAGCGTTCGTGCATTTACGAATGTGCCCGTAATAACACAGCTGTTTTTCATGAGAAAAATACTTAATGCGCGAACGCCCCCCAAGAACACCTCAACGCCCCCCTTTTAAAAATATCTGTTCCAGCGCCCCCCGATGTTGTCTGAACGCCCCCGTTGAGAAACGATGTGCTATATAAATAAACGTTACTTACTTGCTTACTTACTACCTGTCTCTCTCTCTGCTCTAATGAGTATCTCCTCTCCCCCTCCTCTCCCCCTCCCCCCCTCCCCCCCTCCTCTCCCCCCCCCCTCCCCCCCTCCTCTCCCCCTCCCCCCCCCCCCCCCTCCTCCTCCTCCTCCCCCCCTCCCCCCCCCCCTCCAGACTGTCCACTAAGCTCCAGCTGTTCGAGGTGACGGGCGTGTCTGGTAACCGGGGGGCGGCGCCCCCCACGCTGCTGTCGTCGAGGAGGGCTGCCGTTGCCACGGCGACCGGGGGGGCCCCCCTGCTCAGCTTCCTGTTTGAGACCAACCCCCTGGACCAGCCCGCAGACCAGCGCCTCAGGCTGGAGGCCCAGCCCCTGGAGGTGGTCTACCACGCGGTGAGGAGGGGGGGGGGGGGGGGGGGGGAGGTGGTCTACCACGTGGTGAGGAGGAGGGGGGGGGAGGTGGTCTACCACGTGGTGAGGAGGAGGAGGGGGGGGAGGTGGTCTACCACGCGGTGAGGAGGAGGGGGGGGGAGGTGGTCTACCACGTGGTGAGGAGGAGGGGGGGGAGGTGGTCTACCACGCGGTGAGGAGGAGGGGGGGGGAGGTGGTCTACCACGTGGTGAGGAGGAGGGGGGGGGGAGGTGGTCTACCACGTGGTGAGGAGGAGGAGGGGGGGGAGGTGGTCTACCACGTGGTGAGGAGGAGGAGGGGGGAGGTGGTCTACCACGTGGTGAGGAGGAGGGGGGGGAGGTGGTCTACCACGTGGTGAGGAGGAGGAGGAGGGGGGGGAGGTGGTCTACCACGTGGTGAGGAGGAGGGGGGGGGGAGGTGGTCTACCACGTGGTGAGGAGGAGGGGGGGGAGGTGGTCTACCACGCGGTGAGGAGGAGGGGGGGGGAGGTGGTCTACCACGTGGTGAGGAGGAGGAGGGGGGGAGGTGGTCTACCACGTGGTGAGGAGGAGGAGGGGGGGGAGGTGGTCTACCACGTGGTGAGGAGGAGGAGGGGGGAGGTGGTCTACCACGTGGTGAGGAGGAGGGGGGGGAGGTGGTCTACCACGTGGTGAGGAGGAGGGGGGGGGAGGTGGTCTACCACGTGGTGAGGAGGAGGGGGGGGGAGGTGGTCTACCACGTGGTGAGGAGGAGGGGGGGGAGGTGGTCTACCACGTGGTGAGGAGGAGGGGGGGGGAGGTGGTCTACCACGTGGTGAGGAGGAGGGGGGGGGAGGTGGTCTACCACGTGGTGAGGAGGAGGAGGGGGGGGAGGTGGTCTACCACGTGGTGAGGAGGAGGGGGGGGGAGGTGGTCTACCACGTGGTGAGGAGGAGGGGGGGGGAGGTGGTCTACCACGTGGTGAGGAGGAGGGGGGGGGGAGGTGGTCTACCACGTGGTGAGGAGGAGGGGGGGGGAGGTGGTCTACCACGTGGTGAGGAGGAGGGGGGGGGAGGTGGTCTACCACGTGGTGAGGAGGAGGGGGGGGGAGGTGGTCTACCACGTGGTGAGGAGGAGGGGGGGGGAGGTGGTCTACCACGTGGTGAGGAGGAGGAGGAGGGGGGGGAGGTGGTCTACCACGTGGTGAGGAGGGGGGAGGGGGAGGTGGTCTACCACGTGGTGAGGAGGGGGGGGAGGGAGGTGGTCTACCACGTGGTGAGGAGGAGGAGGAGGGGGGAGGTGGTCTACCACGTGGTGAGGAGGGGGAGGAGGGGGGAGGTGGTCTACCACGCGGTGAGGAGGAGGGGGGGGGGAGGTGGTCTACCACGTGGTGAGGAGGGGGGAGGGGGAGGTGGTCTACCACGTGGTGAGGAGGGGGAGGAGGGGGGGGAGGTGGTCTACCACGTGGTGAGGAGGAGGGGGGGGGGAGGTGGTCTACCACGTGGTGAGGAGGAGGAGGAGGGGGGGGAGGTGGTCTACCACGTGGTGAGGAGGAGGGGGGGGGGAGGTGGTCTACCACGTGAGGAGGAGGAGGGGGGGGGAGGTGGTCTACCACGTGGTGAGGAGGAGGGGGGGGGGAGGTGGTCTACCACGTGAGGAGGAGGAGGGGGGGGGAGGTGGTCTACCACGTGAGGAGGAGGAGGAGGGGGGGGAGGTGGTCTACCACGTGGTGAGGAGGAGGGGGGGGGGGAGGTGGTCTACCACGTGAGGAGGAGGAGGGGGGGGGAGGTGGTCTACCATGTGGTGAGGAGGAGGGGGGGGGGAGGTGGTCTACCACGTGGTGAGGAGGAGGAGGGGGGAGGTGGTCTACCACGTGGTGAGGAGGAGGAGGAGGGGGGGGAGGTGGTCTACCACGTGGTGAGGAGGAGGAGGAGGGGGGGGAGGTGGTCTACCACGTGGTGAGGAGGGGGGGGGGGGGGAGGTGGTCTACCACGTGGTGAGGAGGAGGAGGAGGGGGGGGAGGTGGTCTACCACGTGGTGAGGAGGAGGAGGAGGGGGGGGAGGTGGTCTACCACGTGGTGAGGAGGGGGGGGGGGGGGGAGGTGGTCTACCACGTGGTGAGGAGGAGGAGGGGGGGAGGTGGTCTACCACGTGGTGAGGAGGAGGAGGGAGGAGGTGGTCTACCACGTGGTGAGGAGGAGGGGGGGGGAGGTGGTCTACCACGTGGTGAGGAGGGGGGGGGGGAGGTGGTCTACCACGTGGTGAGGAGGGAGGGGGGGGGAGGTGGTCTACCACGTGGTGAGGAGGAGGGGGGGGGAGGTGGTCTACCACGTGGTGAGGAGGGAGGGGGGGGGAGGTGGTCTACCACGTGGTGAGGAGGAGGAGGGGGGGGAGGTGGTCTACCACGTGGTGAGGAGGAGGGGGGGGGGAGGTGGTCTACCACGTGGTGAGGAGGGGGGGGGGGAGGTGGTCTACCACGTGGTGAGGAGGAGGGGGGGGGAGGTGGTCTACCACGTGGTGAGGAGGGAGGGGGGGGGAGGTGGTCTACCACGTGGTGAGGAGGAGGGGGGGGGAGGTGGTCTACCACGTGGTGAGGAGGGAGGGGGGGGGAGGTGGTCTACCACGTGGTGAGGAGGAGGGGGGGGGAGGTGGTCTACCACGTGGTGAGGAGGGAGGGGGGGGGAGGTGGTCTACCACGTGGTGAGGAGGGAGGGGGGGGGAGGTGGTCTACCACGTGGTGAGGAGGAGGGGGGGGGAGGTGGTCTACCACGTGGTGAGGAGGAGGGGGGGGAGGTGGTCTACCACGTGGTGAGGAGGAGGGGGGGGAGGTGGTCTACCACGTGGTGAGGAGGGAGGGGGGGGGAGGTGGTCTACCACGTGGTGAGGAGGGAGGGGGGGGGAGGTGGTCTACCACGTGGTGAGGAGGAGGGGGGGGAGGTGGTCTACCACGTGGTGAGGAGGAGGAGGAGGGGGGGGAGGTGGTCTACCACGTGGTGAGGAGGAGGAGGGGGGGAGGTGGTGCTGAACAGTGCTGGGGAACAAACACACACAGGTTAAAAAGCCCATCTGGATGATGAGTCTGATTGTGTCAACCAGCTCCACCACAGTCTGGCTCCACCTGCAGGCCAGAACGCGCCATTGCTCCCCACACATTACATTTGAGCCCCTGAAAATAGGGGACTGTGTATAAAAATGGTTCCAATTCCTAAACGTTTCATACAATATTTTTGTTAAACCCCTTAAATTAAAGCTGAAAGTCTGCACTTCTTACTTCTTACATCTCCATTGTTTCATTTTCAAATCCATTGTGGTGGCGTACAGTGGCGGCTGGTGCAAAAAAATTTGGGTGGGGCACAGCAGTGTGGCGGGGGGGTACTCTTTCGCGTGCACAAATTTTTTCGCGTGCACGCGCATAAAACACGCACTGGCATTACAACCACTGTATAATTTCAACTTTCACCCTTAAAATGACCGTGTGGGCCATGGAGAAGTTACCCTGTCAACTACAGACACTGAGGTGGAAGAGTGACCGGTCTATGGACGTCGGTACGGTCCAATACCCAGTGTCAGACAAGGAGGAAGTCTAGTCAACAAGGCTAGTACAGGCCTCACAGCTACACTCAGGTTAATAAAGGTAGCAGATGAATATGTGTACTATGTGTCTGTGTGACATGGCTACATCAATGAGCAGAGATGAATGCTGCAGTCAGTAGTACAGTAACTATCTATTTCATAGACACATGATGGATGATGATGGAGAGTGATGGTGGTCAACACATCACAGCAGGTCAACACATTCAATGATGTATCACAACCAGACCATGTCAGAAACACAACCAGACCATGTCAGAAACACAACAATGCATCAGCTGAGTTAAAGAAAACCAACTCTTACCTTTGATGACAGAACATGAGCCGTGTTTACCCGTACCTCCGCCTTGCCCCGCGCATATTGCTATGAATAATTCGAAGATAGGTGCTTGCACGTTAGGTGCAAGGCTGCTTGGTTAACCCATTAGCGGGAACATTATTAGTTGCACAAAATAGGCTGATTTAATTGACCATGAACATCAGAGACAGACATTACGAATCTTCATTTAAAATACTCCGGAAGCCCGAAGTCCGGAAAACCGGAAGTCGGGAGTCCTCAGCATAATGCATTGTCTGCAATACAACCGGAGATTTCTTGGCCAGGGCGCACAAATGTGCGTCCTGGCCAAGAAATAGAGACAGCCAATTGGAGCGCTGCTACAGCTCACGTGTAAGCCAAAAGTATTCGTCCTGGCATAGACTTGCATTGACACGGCGCCCCGCGTTCTCTCCCTATGTATTTTAACAGTGAGTTTTACACACACACACACAGATAAAAATGTTTATTGTATTGGAGGATTTTTAATGAATGCTGATAGGCGCCGACAGAATATCAGCCGCATTTTGTGAATAAACAATGTTTATTTAAAAAAAAAACTTTTACAAATCGCAACCAGGAAGTGAAGGTGGGGGCGGCGCCCCAGCGCCCTCTATCGGCCAGCCGCCACTGGTGGCGTACAGAGACAGAATTATGGAAATTGTATCACTGTCCAAATATTTCCGGACCTCACTAACTGTGTGTGTGTGTGTGTGTGTGTGTGTCTGTGTCTGTGTCTATGTCTGTGTCTCTGTGTCTGTGTGTGTCTGTGTCTGTGTCTGTGTCTGTGTCTGTGTCTGTGTTTGTGTGTGTGTCTGTGTCTGTGTGTGTGTGTCTGTGTCTGTCTCTGTGTGTGTGTGTCTGTGTGTCTGTGTCTGTCTGTGTGTGTCTGTGTCTGTGTCTGTCTCTGTGTGTGTCTGTGTGTCTGTGTCTGTTTCTGTGTGTGTGTGTGTGTGTGTGTGTGTCTGTGTCTGTGTCTGTGTGTGTGTGTGTGTCTGTGTCTGTGTGTGTGTGTGTGTGTGTCTGTGTCTGTGTCTGTGTGTGTCTGTGTGTGTGTGTCTGTCTGTGTGTGTGTGTCTGTCTGTGTGTGTGTCTGTGTGTGTGTGTGTGTGTGTCTGTGTCTGTGTCTGTGTGAGTGTGTGTGTGTGCGTGCGTGTGTGTGTCTGTGTGTCTTTGTCTGTGTGTCTGTGTCTGTGTGTCTGTGGTGTGTGTGTGTGTCTGTGTCTGTGTGTCTGTGTGTCTGTGTCTGTGTGTGTGTCTGTGTGTGTGTGTCTGTGTCTGTGTGTGTGTGTGTCTGTGTGTGTGTGTGTGTGTGTGTCTGTGTCTGTGTGTGTGTCTGTGTGTGTCTGTGTCTGTGTCTGTGTCTGTGTCTGTCTGTGTGTGTGTGTGTCTGTGTCTGTCTGTGTGTCTCTGTGTGTGTTTGTGTCTGTGTGTGTGTGTGTCTGTCTGTGTGTCTGTGTCTGTATCTGTGTGTGTGTCTGTGTCTGTGTCTGTCTGTCTCTGTGTGTGTGTCTGTGTATGTGTCTGTGTCTGTGTGTGTGTGTCTGTGTCTGTCTCTGTGTGTGTGTCTGTGTGTCTGTGTCTGTGTGTGTGTGTGTGTGTGTGTGTGTCTGTGTCTGTCTCTGTGTGTGTGTCTGTGTGTCTGTGTCTGTGTGTGTGTTTGTGTGTGTGTCTGTGTCTGTGTGTGTGTCTGTGTCTGTGTCTGTCTGTGTGTCTGTGTGTGTGTCTGTGTGTCTGTGTCTGTGTGTGTGTGTGTGTCTGTGTGTGTGTCTGTCTGTGTCTGTGTGTGTCTGTGTGTGTGTGTCTGTGTCTGTGTGTGTGTGTGTGTCTGTGTCTGTGTGTGTCTGTGTGTGTCTGTGTCTGTCTGTGTGTGTCTGTGTCTGTGTCTCTGTGTGTGTGTGTCTGTGTGTCTGTGTCTCTGTGTGTGTCTGTGTCTGTGTGTGTGTGTCTGTGTGTGTCTGTGTGTGTGTGTGTGTGTGTGTGTGTGTGTCTGTGTGTGTGTGTGTGTGTGTGTGTGTGTGTGTGTGTGTGTAGGAGACAGTGAACAGCATGGCAGCGTTCTTCAGGCCCCCAGACGACCTCCAGCTGGACGAGCTGACCAACGCCACGCTGATGAAGCTGGAGCAGTTCAGAGACCGCACCTCCACTGGTACACACACACACACACACACACACAGACACACACACAGACATACACACACACACACACACACAGACACACACAGACATACACACAGACACAGACACACACACACACACACACACACAGACACACACACATACACACAGACACAGACACACACACACACACACACACACACAGACACACACACACACTCACACTGTTGTTGATGTTGTTGTTGATGTTGTTGTTGATGTTGTTGTTGTTGATGTTGTTGTTGTTGATGTTGATGTTGTTGTTGTTGATGTTGACAGGTCTGATGTTGATGTTGTTGTTGATGAGGTTGTTGATGTTGTTGTTGTTGTTGATGAGGTTGTTGATGTTGTTGATGTTGACAGGTCTGATGTTGATGTTGTTGTTGATGTTGTTGTTGATGATGTTGTTGTTGGTGTTGTTGATGTTGATGTTGTTGTTGTTGATGTTGTTGTTGTTGTTGTTGTTGTTGACAGGTCTGATGTACGTGATCGAGACCCAGAAGGTTCTGGACCTGAAGGTGAACCTGATGGCCTCCTATGTGATCGTGCCTCAGACCGGCTTCTACGACGGCTCCCAGAACATCATGCTGCTGGACCTGGGACACTTCAAGGTCTGGCCCGGCCCGCAGTTATATATACCTATATCAGCCTATTAATCCCCAATCCCACAGTGATGAGTTGGAGTGAGAGAGAAAAGAGGGAGTAAGATGAGGAGGGCTGAACACAATAACACACTAACATCTCCTTTTATCACATTAACTCACATCAGAACACCATCAGAATCCCATTACAACACTAGAACACCACTAGAACACTACAACACCACTAGAACACTGGAACACCACTAGAACACTACAACACCACTAGAACACTGGAACACCACTAGAACACTGCAACACCACTAGAACACTGGAACACCACTAGAACACTGCAACACCACTAGAACACTACAACACCACTAGAACACTACAACACCACTAGAACACTACAACACCACTAGAACACTACAACACCACTAGAACACTGGAACACCACTAGAACACTACAACACCACTAGAACACTACAACACCGCTAGAACACTACAACACCACTAGAACACTGGAACACCACTAGAACACTACAAAACCACTAGAACACTACAACACCACTAGAACACTACAACACCACTAGAACACTACAACACCACTAGAACACTGGAACACCACTAGAACACTGGAACACCACTAGAACACTACAACACCACTAGAACACTACAACACCACTAGAACACTACAACACCACTAGAACACTACAACACTACAACACCACTAGAACACTACAACACCACTAGAACACTGGAACACCACTAGAACACTACAACACTACAACACCACTAGAACACTACAACACCACTAGAACACTACAACACCACTAGAACACTACAACACCACTAGAACACTACAACACCACTAGAACACTACAACACCACTAGAACACTGGAACACTACTAGAACACTGGAACACCACTAGAACACTGGAACACCACTAGAACACTGGAACACCACTAGAACACACTAAGGAAACTGCGACCTGGACTATAAGTCGCATTAGTCCCAAAAATGTGTCATGAAGAGGAAAAAAACATATATAAGTCGCATTTATTTAGAAATTTATTTCACAAAATCCAAGACCAAAAAAAGTTATTTAATCTGGAAAGGCAAGTTAGTTGTGTAGTAACTACACAATAGCACACAGAACAACAGGCTGAATAGGTGTCCGGTATGTTAACGTAACACATTAACAGTTATTCAGCTACACAATAGCATAAAGAACATACCTGGGAGGCTGAATTGGCTAAATTAACATAACAAGCCAGTGAGTCCAACAACCAAGTTACCAGTAAGCAAGTTCACCAAGCTACCGTTAATGTTTTAGATAACTTCTTCAGGGGAATAGCAGCAGCATATAGTTGTCACAAGCCCAGAGCGGCCCAGAGCGCCCTCTGTCGGCTGTAGACGGTAATGTTTACTCCTTGGTTCATGTCAGTCAGTATGAAATTATATATATATATATATTTTGATGTATAAGTCGCACCTGACTATAAGTCGCAGGACCAGCCAAACTATGGAAAAAAGTGTGACTTTAGTCCGGAAAATACACTCCTGTCTCCTCTGGTTATGTACTCTGCTTATTGTGTTGTTATTGTGTTGGGTACCAGGTGACCAATAGGGGCAGACAGGGCTGGTGGTGATGTGTTGTTATTGTGTTGGGTGACCAGGTGTGTGTTTGGGGCGCCAGGTGACCAGGTGTGTGTTTGGGGCACCAGGTGACCAGGTGTGTTGTGTGTTTGGGGCACCAGGTGACCAGGTGTGTGTTTGGGGCACCAGGTGACCAGGTGTGTGTTTGGGGCACCAGGTGACCAGGTGTGTTGTGTGTTGGGCACCAGGTGACCAGGTGTGTTGTGTGTTTGGGGCACCAGGTGACCAGGTGTGTTGTGTGTTTGGGGCACCAGGTGACCAGGTGTGTGTTGGGTACCAGGTGACCAGGTGTGTGTTTGGGGCACCAGGTGACCAGGTGTGTGTTTGGGGCACCAGGTGACCAGGTGTGTGTTTGGGGCACCAGGTGACCAGGTGTGTTGTGTGTTTGGGGCACCAGGTGACCAGTCGCAGCAGGCAGGGCCTGCCCCAGCTCTCAGTGGGCAGCAGCAGCATCGAGGACATCCGGGCGCGGGCGTACGACAGGTTCGACATCCAGCTGACCAGCCTGCAGTTCCTCTACAGCAACCCTGGTACACACACACACACACACACACACACACACACACACGGAGTTATATACACACACACACGCACACACACACACACACACACACACGCACAGAGTAATATACACACACACACACACACACACACTTCCTCTACAGCAAGCCTGGTACACACACTCACACTCACGCACACACACACACACACACACACACACACACACTTCCTCTACAGCAAGCCTGGTACACACACTCACACGCACGCACACACACACACACACACACACACACACACACACACACACACGCACACACAACACATAAACCTGGTAGGCACAGTCCAGTTTATTTAAATGGCACATGTTCATATAAACACACATTGCTTTACAGTGTGTGTGTGTGTGTGTGTGTGTGTGTGTATAACTCTGTGTGTGTGTGTGTATAAATCGAAATCGCGATTTGAAATGACGCAATTAGCTAATCGCAAAGCCTGCGATTTGCCTGCGATTTTTTTTTTTTTTTTTTTTTTTTTTGCCATTTAGCAGACGCTTTTTTAATCCAAAGCGATTTACAATTACGAATTACAGGGACATTCCCCCTGGAGTAACTGAGGGCTAAGTGCCTTACTCAAGGGCACACTAGTAGTGGTGTGGTTTCAGGCGGGATTTGAACTCACAACCTTCCGATCACAAGTCCAACTCACTATGTGTTTCTCAACCCTCTCCTCGGGGCGCCCCAGCCGCTCCACATATTTGATCTGTTCCACCACCAGCACACCTGATTCAACTAATCAAGTCCAAATCATAATTGCTTTGGACTTGATTAGTTGAATCAGGTGTGCTGGTGGTGGAACAGATCAAATATGTGGAGCGGCTGGGGCGCCCCGAGGAGAGGGTTGAGAAACACCACTACCCGTATGGGATACGTCATACAGTCGGATTCAACGTCAATGAACGTCAACGTCAATGAACGTAAAAAAAAAAGACACTTGTTGAGAGAAACAAAATGGTGTTGCTGTTTAAAAAAAACATAAATAAATATGTTGTCCCAATTCATATCTTTTAAGTTCTCATCCTTGCATTAGAATTAGAGCAGTTAATAGTTTGATGGTATCATGTGGTAATGCTCTCTGAAAATAGGTGATAGATAGATTCATCCAATCACCTGCCAAGTATTTTTTGAAAGTACCTGCCCTTTTCCAAACAGCTTCCAATTAAGCTTTCCTAGATGGTTGTGTGAAACAAACCACCTGAGTCAGGTTAGTAATGCTCCATCACATGTTTTAATCTGAAGCTTGATTTTAAAGCAACCCAACTTTAAAGCAACCCAATGTAAGTTTAGTTCTTTCACTCGTAGCTCGGGCTGTGGGGGTGCTAGAGGAGGGAGCCTCTAAGTCCCCTGAAGACGTACAAACAAACTGCACGTTGATACGACCTTCCTAGCCGGAGATATGGCCACACTTTACAAAAACTCCCTTTTTTTAATTTTTTTATTTTGCTATGTAAAAAAAAAAAAAACCGCAAATTAATCGCAATCGCGATATCTGTCCAAATAATCGCAATTCGATTTTTCCCCCAAATCGTGCAGCCCTAGTGTGTGTGTGTGTGTGTGTGTGTGTGTGTGTGTGTAACTCTGTGTGTGTGTATATGTACATATATAGATGGAGACTGGAGGCAGGCGCGTCAGCAGAAGCAGTCGTCCCTCCACATCCTGGAGCCGGTGGACCTCAGCATGCTGCTGTGCCGCGCCATGGTGGTCACTGACCCCTCTATGCCCAGGTAACCTGACCCTAACCCTGGGTCAACCTGTGACCCTAACCCTGGGTCAACCTGACCCTAACCTTAATCTATCTATCTATCTATCTATCTATCTATCTATCTATCTATCTATCTATCTATCTATCTATCTATCTATCCAGCACACCATCTATCTATCTATCAAAATATCAAATTATCCATCTATCTCATAAAAGGTGGGAACTAATATTTCCTAAAAGACACTTGACGGAACTGTCATTCTGGATGTAGTTTCCGCCTGTGAGACATTTTTGACGCACGTCTGACCTGACGCACGTCTGACCTAAACCAGCCTGTATGACCTAAACCAGCCTGTAAACCTGGTCGTATGACCTAAACCAGCCTAACGTATGACCTAAACCAGCCTGTAAACCTGCTCGCTACCACGTTTGTTCTGAAGGATTGGTTGCAATATTTGTATTATGTTCTATAATATAACAGATCCACTGGTCAGTAAGAGAGCCACACATGGACGCAGGTGGATACATTGGTATCCGTTTTAACTCTGCTTTACGAGCATCATAAACCACGTTATCAGTTACACTCAACGGGGGCCTAGAGCGCCCCCTAATGCATGGGAATACATAACAATGTGAGCCACATATAGGGAACGGAACTCGAGCTGAACTTATTGACAATTATCAAAACAAGTCTGAATTAGCTCTAATCACGCTTCGTGGAACAGGACCTTGGAGTTGCATTCAATGGATGAACTGTGTTATATGAATATAGTTTGATTGATTGATTGATAATCTCCCCCCCTCCCCCTCTCCCTCCCCCCCTCCCTCCCTCCCCCTCTCCCTCCCCCCCTCCCCCCTCCCTCCCCCCCCCAGGTTTAAGGTGTCGGGGGAGCTGCCTCTGCTGTCGGTGTGTATCTCTGATGACAAGGTCAGGGGCGTGTTGGAGCTGATCCACAGCATCCCCCTCCCCGAGGCCCGGCCCCCCTCCCTGCCCTCACACTCCACCCCCAAGGTACACACACACACACACACAAACACACACACACACACACCCCTCCCTGCCCTCACACTCCACCCCCAAGGTACACACACACACACACACACACACACCCCTCCCTTCCCTCACACTCCACCCCCAAGGTACACACACACACACACACACACACACTCTCTCTCTCCTGACAGACAGACAGACAGACAGACAGACAGACAGACAGACAGTGTGTTTGATGTGTGGTGTCTGATCTTTGTGTGTGTGTGTGTGTGTGTGTGTGTGTGTGTGTGTGTGTGTGTTGCAGGTCCCTAAGTCCTTCACCCCTCAGCTGACGCCCAGGAGACCCAACATGGCCGACCTCCGCTCCTCTATATACTCCTCTGGTACACACACACACACACACACACACACCCACACACACACACACACACACACACACACACACACACACACACACACACACACACACACCCACACACCACACACACACTTTAGGGATGTAATGATACACTCAACTCACATTCAATACGATTTTCTCACGATTTTTTAACTAAATGATATTGCAGACAAATGATGACTGAAAAAGAGTTTTAAATGTATTTCTCAGACAAAAACTACAAAATACTCTCTTCTCTTATGTTCCTATAGATAGAGTATAAAATGGTAAATGGACTGCACTTATATAGCTATGCCTTTATCCAAATCTCATTCACCCATTCACACACCCATTCACACACACATTCACACACCAATGGCGGCAAGCTGCCATGCAAGGCGCCGGCCCGCTCACTGGGAGCAATTTGGGGTTCAGTGTCTTGCCCAAGGACACCTCGACATGTGGCCAGCCGGGGCTCGAACCGCCGATCTGCCAACCTTGCGATCATTAGACGGCGGCTCTACCTGCTGAGACACAGATGCACCATTATAACGCTTCTCTCTAGAGTGCTGTGTTTAACTGTGTGTGTGTGTGTGTGTGTGTGTGTGTGTGTGGGGTTGGTGTGTGTTTGTGTGTGTGTGTGTGTGTGTGTGTGTGGTTGGTGTGTGTGTGTGTGTGTGTGTGTGTGTGTGTGTGCAGGGTCAGAGGAGGACCTGTTCTACGACGCCCCCAGCTCTCCTATAGGGGAGGGCGCCTTCTTCCTGGAGCCCCTCCCCCCGCCGGGGGCGGAGCCTGTCAGGGGGAGGAGCCTAGTCAGGAAGGACCCCAAGAAGAACATGACCGACTTCCTGCTGGCGTTTGAGATCAGCCAGGTACCCGTCAGGGAGCGTCAGGAAGCGTCATTTAGCGTCATTTAGCGTCATTTAGCATCATTTAGCGTCATTTAGCATCATTTAGCGTCATTTAGCGTCATTTAGCATCATTTAGCGTCATTTAGCGTCATTTAGCGTCATTTAGCGTCATTAGCGTCATTTAGCTTCATTTAGCATCATTTAGCTTCATCTTCTAGTGGAGGTTATGATTGACAGGTGGTCTTCTAGAGGAGGTTATGATTGACAGGTGGTCTTCTAGTGAGGTTATGATTGACAGGTGGTCTTCTAGTGAGGTTATGATTGACAGGTCATCTTCTAGTGAGGTTATGATTGACAGGTCGTCTTCTAGTGAGGTTATGATTGACAGGTCATCTTCTAGTGAGGTTATAATAACGTACTACCACCTCATCCACCATTACTGAACTACTGCTAACGGTGTGTGTGTGTTAACTCTCCTCTCCTGTGTGTGTATGTGTGTGTGTGTGTGTGTGTGTCTGTGTGTGTGTGTGTGTGTGTGTGTGTAGCTCTCGGTGCAGCTGTGCAGCGTGGAGGCGGGGGGGGCGGAGGTGTGTGTGCTGCACCTGACCATCGACGGCCTGGGCACGGAGCTGAAGCTACGCACCTTCGACCTGACCTCCAACACCTACCTCCGGGAGATCTGCCTGGCCTGCCCCCAGTACCAGGGTGAGGGGGGGGGCAGACTGTGTGTGTGTGTGTGTGTGTGTGTGTGTGTGTGTGTGTGTGATAGGGGTGTAACGGATCATGGCTGAGCTCGTAACGTTGGCAGCGGAGAAGAACTTGAAAGGCCTCCCTGGTCATTTAAATCCCATGTATGTATGGAGTAGGGCTGGGTGTCGCCACTGATTTCCCAAAACGATTCGATTCCGATTCACAGCTCCCGATTCGATTCGATTCACGATTCGATTCGATTCGATTAAATTCCGATTCGATTTAGTTACAATATCAATTTTCCTTGAATATGCAGAGATTCTCAGAACTAATGCTATATGGTTCAAGGAACCCTATAACATGTAGCATTGT
>NC_137690.1:1148605-1161105 GCF_963989245.1 Nansenia antarctica
GTTAAGGATTTTTATGTAGAAATGTTTGCATTTTGCATTATTGAAAAAATATTTTCACTGATGTCATTCGGAGCAACCAATTTCAAGGCACCATTTTGGATCAAATCAACTGATAAACATCATGTGACATCATTAAGACCCCTGCAGCAGACCCTCTGAGTGAGAAGAAAAGTAGCCAGCTCACAATCTTATTTTAGACAATTTTAGACAATCTAAAATATATTATTAATGGAAATTGTGTTATGCATCATTTAACTTTTTAACTTTTTGCAATTCTGAAAATTCCGTCATTGACCTTCCTTGCACAGTTTGCAGGTGGCATCTGAGACATCTGTGTCACACACGTTATAGTACTTCCACACTGTCATGTTTGTGTTTCTATTCTAAACCATGCGTAGGTTTAAGCTTTCTTTTTATTTACTAAAATGCCGACAACACAGGTAGCATTCGCATATCTGCGACTGCTGCGTATGCTCAACTCTCCCGGTGCATACTGGGAACTGGAGTCCTAATGTTATAAACACACAACACCACACACACACACACCGCCGACATAGTATTGTTTAACAAGCATGCGAGAGTGGCTGGTTTAGGTTGATGAGCAGGCCACAATTAATTGGCTCAGGTTGTTTGGGTCATTGATGTCGTGATCGGCGACTAGAATGCATTATCAGATTTCCTGGTTATCGGCCGATTCCGATTGCTAGCCGATCGATCGAGGCATCCCTAGTGCGGAGGCAATGTCATTTATGTCCACAGTGAAGAGGACTGGCCCCAGGATAGAACCCTGCGGCACACCTTTTGAGATGCGTAAAACATCTGATCCCACATTGACGCCTCTCACATGGATAGTCCTGAAAGAATCTGCAAGCCTTATTGTCCATGCCGATAATAAACAGTGTTTCTAGGAGTAGATAATGGTCTACTGTATCGAAAGCTTTAGATAGATCAACAGTGCAGCACAACACTTCTTCCTGTCTAAAGCAGATATATAATGTCATTTGGAAGCAGAGTGACAGCAGAGATTGTACTGCTTTACTCTAAAACCAGTTTAAAGAGGGCTTGAGATAACAATTTAATAACTCCAAATGTATGACTTAAGTTGAGTGGGAAAACTACCAGCGGTAAGGCAGAGATTACATATATGAGTTAACTGCTCAATTATAGATGAAGCTGCCAATTCTATAAACAAGGAATCCAGAATATCCTCTCCAATCGGACATCTGGCATGTATGGCTTGCATGGCATCCACTGTATGTGTCTGACCCTGTGTGTGTGTGTGTGTGCATGCATGTGCGTGTGCGTGTGTGTGTGTGTGTGTGTGTAGGGACCACGGTAGTAACAGCAGCGGTGGTGGAGTCCCAGAGGAGCACCAAGGTGAGGAGCACCCTCAAACTGGACTTCAAGTTTGACTCCCTGACCCTCGTCCTCTACAGCCCCTGTGGCAACCAGGTAACTAGCTCTAACTAGTACTAACTAGCTCTCACTAGTACTAACTAGCTCTAACTAGTACTAACTAACACTAACTAGTACTAACTAGCTCTCACTAGTACTAACTAGCTCTAACTAGTACTAACTAGCTCTAACTAGTACTAACTACCTTTAACTAGTACTAACTACCTTTAACTAGTACTAACTAGCTCTAACTCGTTCTAACTAGTACTAACTAGTACTAACTAGTACTAACTAGTACTAACCAATACTAACTAACATTAACTAGAACTAACTAACACTAACCAGTACTAACTAAAACTAACTAGTACTAACTAACACTAACTAGTACTAACTAACACTAACTAGTACTAACTAACATTACTAACACTAACTAACACTAACTAACACTAACTAGTACTAACTAACACTAACTAGTACTAACTAACATTACTAACACTAACCAGTACTAACTAACACAAACTAGTACTAACTAACACTAACTAGTACTAACTAACACTAATCAGTACTAACTAACACTAACTAACACTAACTTGTACTAACTAGTACTAACTAACACTAACTAGTACTAACTAACATTACTAACACTAACCAGTACCAACTAACACTAACTAGTACTAACTAACACTAACTAGTACTAACTAGTACTAACTAACACTAACTAGTACTAACTAACACTAACTAGTACTAACTAACACTAACTAGTACTAACTAGTACTAACTAACACTAACTAGTACTAACTAACATGACTAACACTAACCAGTACTAACTAACACTAACTAGTACTAACTAACACTAACTAGTACTAACTAACACTAACTAGTACTAACTAACACTAACTAACACTAACTAACACTAACTAACATTAACTAGAACTAACTAACATTAACTAGTACCAACAGTTAAAGCTGAATGTTAACCTGTAATCCAGCGAATGTGTTGGTTTCATCCCTAGTAGAATCACACTGATCTGAGGACAGATATCTGGCTGTGAGTGCCCTGGTCAGTCCTTAGGCTCCAACTGTGTGTGTGTGTGCGTGTGCGTGCGTGTGCGTGCGTGTGCGTGTGTGCGTGCAGCTGCAGGTGCTGGACTGCAGGGATGCGGCGCTGCAGCTGGCAGAGATGACCCTGGGCACCATCCACACCTCCCTCCACATGTTCTCTGACTCCACCATGAGGGCCTCCCTCACCCTGGCCGACTGTCTGCTGGACGACAAGAGGTCAAGGGTCAACATCACCCCCAGGTACCACACACTCACACAGTGTTGTATTATTATTATTATTATTAGTAGTAGTAGTAGTAGTAGTATTGTACACAAGTATTGAGTGATTCTAAAGCTGTTGCTTGGTATAAGGACTGTGTCTAGTTATGTGTTTTTAGCATGTTCATGTTCTCTCGGCATGTTGCGATAGTATAACAATGCAGTTAGATGTACCACTGTTAGCCGCTAGCTGTTAGCCTTTTAGCTGTTAGCCGCTAGCTGTTAGCAGCGTTCGTAGCTGTGGTTTGATCAGAGTGACTTTCCTCACGTTTTGTGTTTGAGGTGTTTTACCAGCGTTCAAATACTTGTGTCGTCTCTTCTTCGATTTCAATGTATGACACGTCATTTGAAAGCTTCCAATCTCTTATAACAGTCTGAAGCTACAGAGATTGTCAGCTTTCAAATGACGTGTCGTATCTGTAACAAACAGAAAGATGACCTGGGCACCTGGTTTATGATTTGACCAGCTGGTGTCACACGTGTGTGTTTGTTATCAAGTCTCTTTGGATAAAGACGTCTGCCAAATGCCAAACATGTAAACTGTCCCCTGCCTTGCCTCCCCCCTCTCCTCTCCTCCCCTCTCCTCTCCTCTCCTCTCCTCTCCTCTCCTCTCCTCTCCTCTCCTCCCCTCTCCTCTCCTCTCCCCTCTCTCCTCCCCTGCCCTCTCCTCTCCTCTCCTCCCCTGCCCTCCCCTCTCCTCTCCCCTCTCTCCTACCCTGCCCTCTCCTCTCCTCTCCTCTCCTCCCCTCTCCTCTCCTCCCCTCCCCCTCCCCTCTCTCCCCCCTCCCCCACTCCCCTCCCCTCCCCTCCCCTCTCCTCTCCTCCCCTCACCTCCCCTCTCCTCTCCTCCCCTCCCCCTCCCCTCTCCCCCCTCCCCCCCCCACTCCCCTCCCCTCCCCTCCCCTCTCCTCCCCTCCCCTCCCCTCCCCTCTCCTCTCCTCCCCTCCCCCCCCCCCCCCCCCCCCAGGATGATGGCCCTGCTCCCTGGGGCGGAGAGGGGCAGTCAGATGGTGGAGGTGGGGTTCCGGCGGGGCAGGGAGGGGGGCAGCGTGCTGGACGTGGTGCTGCAGGACCTCTACCTCTGCGCCTCCATGGAGTTCCTCCTCACCGTGGCCGACCTCTTCCTCAAAGCCTCCCAGGAGGGCTTCTCCTCTGCCCCCCCCCCGCCCACCAGGACCCCCTCCTCCTCCTCCAGGGCCCCCCAGGCCACCAAGGACACAGGTGAGGGGAGGACGTCACCTTCTGCTAGCATATCAGCCCAATAGAGCTCTCGGGTCTTCTGCTAGCATATCAGCCCAATAGAGCTCTCAGGTCTTCTGCTAGCATATCAGCCCAATAGAGCTCTCAGGTCTTCTGCTAGCATATCAGCCCAATAGAGCTCTCAGGTCATCTGCTAGCATATCAGCCCAATAGAGCTCTCAGGTCTTCTGCTAGCATATCAGCCCAATAGAGCTCTCATGTCTTTTGCTAGCATATCAGCCCAATAGAGCTCTCATGTCTTTTGCTAGCATATCAGCCCAATAGAGCTCTCATGTCTTTTGCTAGCATATCAGCCCAATAGAGCTCTCAGGTCTTCTGCTAGCATATCAGCCCAATAGAGCTCTCAGGTCTTCTGCTAGCATATCAGCCCAATAGAGCTCTCATGTCTTTTGCTAGCATATCAGCCCAATAGAGCTCTCATGTCTTTTGCTAGCATATCAGCCCAATAGAGCTCTCAGGTCTTCTGCTAGCATATCAGCCCAATAGAGCTCTCAGGTCTTCTGCTAGCATATCAGCCCAATAGAGCTCTCAGGTCTTCTGCTAGCATATCAGCCCAATAGAGCTCTCATGTCTTCTGACGCTGGTTTTCTCTGTGTACCACATAGTATAAAAGAAGAGATTTGGTGAGGCTGCATTCTCATTTTATGCTCCAGATTGTGTCTCACTGCCAGTTTACATTAGGGATGCAACCTCAGCACATACAGTATGTGCAAGTCAAGACTAAAAACGTTTTAATATTGCCTTTGAATTACTTAATAATTAAATTATGATTATATAATGATTGGAGATTGTGTGTGTCTCTCTTTGTGTGTCTGTGTCTCTCTGTGTGTGTGTCTGTGTCTCTCTGTGTGTGTGTGTGTGTGTGTGTTTCTCTTTCTCTGTGTGTGTGTTTCTCTCTGTGTGTGTGTGTGTGTGTGTGTGTGTCTCTCTGTGTGTGTGTTTCTCTGTGTGTGTGTGTGTCTCTCTCTGTGTGTGTGTGTGTGTGTGTGTGTTTCTCTGTATGTGTGTCTCTCTCTCTGTGTGTGTCTCTCTCTGTGTGTGTGTTTCTCTGTGTGTGTCTCTCTCTCTCTCTGTGTGTCTCTCTGTGTGTGTCTCTGTGTGTGTGTGTGTGTGTTTCTCTGTGTGTATGTCTCTCTGTGTGTGTCTCTCTCTGTGTGTGTGTATGTCTCTCTGTGTGTCTCTCTGTGTGTATGTCTCTCTGTGTGTGTCTCTCTGTGTGTGTCTCTCTGTGTGTGTGTTTCTCTGTGCGTGTCCGTCTGTGTTTCTGGCTGCCAGGCCCCGCCCCGGCGACGGTTGCCAGGTGGGACCTGTCGGTGCTGCTGAGGAACCCGGAGGTGGTGTTCGTGGCCGACCTGACCCGGGCCGACGCCCCGGCGCTGGTGCTCACCACGCAGGCCGAGCTCAGCCTCGCCACGGGGGGGGAGGGGGCGCTGCTCACCGCCGCCGTCAGGGACCTGAAGGTCTGGTGCTGGGGGGGGAGGGGGAGGGTACTCTACTCTACTCTACTGTACTCTACTCTACTGTACTCTACTCTACTCTACTCTAACCTCCTCTCTCCTCCCCTCCTCTCCTCTCCTCTCCCCTCCCCTCCCCTCCCCTCCTCTCCTCTCCTCTCCTCTCCCCTCCTCTCCTCTCCTCTCCCCTCCCCTCCTCTCCCCTCCCCTCCCCTCCCCTCCTCTCCTCTCCTCTCCCCTCCCCTCCCCTCCTCTCCCCTCCCCTCCCCTCCCCTCCCCTCCCCTCCTCTCCCCTCCCCTCCCCTCCCCTCCTCTCCTCTCCCCTCCTCTCCTCTCCTCTCCTCTCCCCTCCCCTCCTCTCCTCTCCTCTCCCCTCCTCTCCTCTCCCCTCCCCTCCTCTCCCCTCCCCTCCTCTCCTCTCCCCTCCCCTCCCCTCCCCTCCCCTCCTCTCCTCTCCCCTCCTCCTCTCCCCTCCCCTCCCCTCCACTCCTCTCCTCTAGGTGGTGGCCTGTCCGTTCCTGAGGGAGAAGCGTCGTAACAACGTGACCACCGTCCTGCAGCCCTGCCAGCTGTTCTTCAAGAGCTCCACCCCCCCCGGCGCCCCCCAGGCCATGGAGGTCCACATCAACGCCCTCACGCTCAAGGTAGGCTCCGCCCCCGCCTCTACCCTCTACCCTCTACCCTCTACCCTCTCTCCTCTCTCCTCTACCCTCCCTCTACCCTCTCTCCTCTACCCTCTACCCTCCACCCTCTACCCTCTACCCTCCTCTACCCTCTCTCCTCTACCCTCTACCCTCTACCCTCTCTCCTCTACCCTCTACCCTCTCTCCTCTCTCCTCTACCCTCTCTCCTCTACCCTCTCTCCTCTACCCTCTACCCTCTACCCTCTCTCCTCTACCCTCTCTCCTCTACCCTCTCTCCTCTACCCTCTACCCTCTCTCCTCTACCCTCTATCCTCTACCCTCTACCTTCTACCTCCCCTGTTACCTCACACACCTCTACCTACATGTGTTTATACATCTCTCCCTCCCCTCCCCTCCCCTCCCTCCCTCCCCTCCCCCCCTCCCCAGGTGTCCCCCATCATCATCAACACAGTGATCACCATCCAGTCGGCCCTCGCCCCCCAGGCGGCCCTCACCCCCGAGGCGGAGGCCAGCCCCGCGGCCCCCCAGCTCTGGGCGAGGCGCGACTGGAGGGACCTCAGGCTCTGGTTCCTGGAGGAGGAGGGGGGGGACGACGACGTCAAGCCCCCCGCCGCACTCATCCCCCAGGGGGAGGCCCTGCAGGTAGGGATGAGTCTCTACAGGGAGGGATGAGTCAGAGAGAGAGAGAGAAGGAGAGGAAGAGATAGGAGGAGGAGGGGGAGGGAGGGAGGGACGGAGAGGGGGAGAGAGAGAGAGAAAGTGGGAGGGAGAGAGAGTCTCTACAGGAGGGATGAGTCAGAGAGAGAGAAGGAGAGGAAGAGATAGGAGGAGGAGGGGGAGGGAGGGAGGGACGGAGAGGGGGAGAGAGAGAGAGAGAGGGAGGGAGAGAGAGTCTCTACAGGCAGGGTAGAGCCCCCCCCTCCCCTGGTGTGTTTGGTCTAACCCCCCCCCCCCCCCCCAGGTGAAGGTCAGCTCCATCTGCGTGACCCTAGAGGCGGGGGTGGGGCATCGCACCGTGCCCATGCTGCTGGCCAAGTCCTCCTTCCACGGACACGTCAAGAACTGGAGCTCCCTGATCAACCTGCACAGTACCCTGGACCTGGAGGTACTACACCCTACACCCTACACCCTACGCCCTACTACACCCTACACCCTACACCCTACACCCTACTACACCCTACACCCTACTACACCCTACACCCTACACCCTACGCCCTACTACACCCTACACCCTACACCCTTCACCCTACACCCTACACCAGGGGTCACCAAACTACAGCCCGCGGGCCGAACACGGCCCACCCCCACACTTGGACCGGCCCTTTGAACAACGTCGCCCCCACACACTCTCAATGCCAGAAACATATTTTGAAAATTAAACTTTAAATATATGTTTAATCATATCATATCTGTATTTGATATTAAAGCTTGGCTTTCAAATTAAAATGTCCCTTAGTTATAAACTATTTTCATTAATAACATTATTAGTTAGTTTCACCCGCCCACAGAATGCGGTACATTCAACGTAACGTTCCATAGTGAACATCACGGATCTGTAGCAGATGCACGCAAGCTAGAACGAACATTCAGAGAGATGAAAAATGGCCAAACGGTTGGTAAAGAGAAAAGTTGATTCAGAATGCAGGGGATTTAACCAACAGTGCACAAGTGATTATTATTGTTAAATGCAAAGAAGTTTGTCAATAAATGTATGAATGTGATCGCGGAGGAGGTGTGTCCCGCGGTGAGTCTGTCAGCCAGTAGGCACCAGATGAATTGAAACAATTAATGGGGGATAGATAATGTAGATGCCCAGGTGCAGGAGAAAACGAAATAATTTTTCCGATATGTTCATGATCTGTGTCAAGCAGGGTTTTTCCTGCATAGAGAACTATGAGGCGGCCGCCTCCATCATATTTCTAGCCGCCTCCGGCTCTCGACAAAACTCTGACGGTCGTATTAAACTCGGTGGATTTCTGTCATTTCTGACTGCAATTGCGGCACTGCGCCGACGTGGTGGCGGGGGCGCTGTTTCGCAAATAAGTTAGCTTTCGTTTTTGCTAGTGAAACAGCTGATCGCTGATGTTGACTGCTCAAGGAGAATACATATTTGAAAGTACAGAATGCCTGAGAGCCTTATATTGCATTATATTACATTACATTTTGAATGGTCATCTGGTGCCTGAATATTGTGTTTTCCTTTACATAAATAATGAAATTTCCACCATAAATTGATGCAGAAAGGGCACAAATTGCATCTAAATTCACCAGAATGCAAGAAATTAAGTGTTTGATGCTCGTTTAAGGACCCCCAGACAGCCCTGCTTCATGGGTCCCCCCGTGTATGATGAGGGTCCTCCCTCATGTACCAGACTGTAAAACTGATTATATTTCATTGACATATCACTATAGGTATAAATTCCATCCAAATTCAACTGTTTAGACTTTGTTTGCATCCACCAGTGCTCTCCTGCGCGCAATTGCTTTGCGCAACCGCCTCCATTCCACTCCGTTCCATATTATTTTATGTTAGAGACCGACCCAGGCCCCCCATCACAGAAAGGAAAAATTATGTGGCCCTCACAGAAAAAAGTTTGGGGACCCCTGCCCTACACCCTACACCCTACACCCTACACCCTACACCCTACACCCTACACCCTTCACCCTACACCCTACACACTACACCCTTCACCCTACACCCTACACACTACACCCTACACACTACACCCTACACCCTACACACTACACCCTACACCCTACACCCTACACACTACACACTACACCCTACACACTACACCCTACACCCTACACACTACACACTACACACTACACCCTACACCCTACACCCTTCACCCTACACCCTACACACTACACCCTACACACTACACCCTACACACTACACCCTACACACTACACCCTACACCCTACACCCTACACACTACACACTACACCCTACACACTACACCCTACACCCTTCACCCTACACCCTACACACTACACCCTACACCCTACACACTACACCCTACACTACACCCTACATCCTACACCCTACACCCTACACACTACACCCTACACTACACCCTACACACTACACCCTACACTACACCCTACACACTACACCCTACACACTACACCCTACACCCTACACACTACACCCTACACCCTACACACTACACACTACATCCTACACCCTACACCCTACAGTACACCATACACCCTACACTACACCCTATACCCTACAGTACACCCTACACCCTACACACTACACCCTACACCCTACACCCTACACCCTACACACTACACACTACACCCTACACCCTACACACTACACCCTACACTACACCCTACACCCTACACACTACACCCTACACTACACCCTACACCAGGGGTCACCAACTACATTTGTCCAAGGGCCAGAATTTTTCGAAGCTTACACTGTGGGGGCCGGACTTATTTTTATTTATTCTATTTAGGCATAATTAGCATATTATTGTTTAATATCTTCACTTTCTTACAAAATGTATGTTATTGATTTTTTATCAGTGTTAACAGACTCCTGACACGTATACTGCAGCCAGCCACCAGGGGGCGATCAAGATATTTTGGCTTCACTTCATTGTAATCATTTTCAGTTATCAATCAAGCAAAATGTCACTCTCAAAGAACCTGAAGCGTAAAATTGATGTGGAAAAACGCAGCTTTAATTGATTGATTGATTGAAAACCTTTATTGTCCCCAATGGGGAAATTTTGTTGTCAAACAGCTCAGTTAGGGCAGACAGAAAACATTCAATAAAATACATAAAACAGTGCAGGCTCAATAAGTAAAAAGTTCCAAGTTCCAAAGTTCCAGCTCCAGGTCTCCCCCACCCTGCAGGGCCTGGTTGTAGAGTCGGAGTGCAGCTGGAACAAAGGACTGTCCAAATCTTTTTGTACTTTGACGGGGGAGAACAAATCTGTGGCTGAACTTGCTCCTCATCCCCGCCAGCTCGCAGGACATCGGGTGGGAGGGATTGGCCAGCATGGCCGCCAGTTTTTTCCCCATCCTCTGTTCTGCCACCACCTCTAGGCTGTCCAGCCCGGTCCCCACCACAGAGCTGGCCTTCTTCACCAGTTTGTTTAGCTTCGCAGCATCCCTGGCACAGATGTTTCCACCCCAGCAGGCCACGGCGAAGAACAGAACGCTGGCAACCACCGACTGATAAAACATTCGCAGCAGCTTGTTGCAGACACCGAAAGACCTCAGCCTTCTCAGGAAAAACAGTCTGCTCTGCCCTTTCCTGAGAAGAGCCTCGGTGTTGTCAGTCCAGTCCAGTTTGTTATTAATTTGTACTCCCAGGTACCTGTAGGAGTCCACCCTCTCGACTTCCACCCCCTTGATGGTGATGGGGGCTGGGGTCCTTCTCTTCCTCCTAAAATCCACCACCAAGTCCTTTGTTTTGCTGGTGTTAAGCAAAAGGTAGTTGGTGTCGCACCACTGCACAAAGCTCTCCACCAGGGCCCTGTACTCCTCATCCCTGTCGTCTGTGATGTAACCGACGATAGAGGAGTCATCAGAAAACTTCTGCAGGTGGCACTGGTCGGAGCTAAACTGGAAGTCGGAGGTATAGAGGGTGAAGAGAAAGGGTGACAGAACAGTTCCCTGGGGGGCACCGGTGTTGCACACCACCACCTCAGACTGACAGCCCTGCAGTCTCACATACTGACGCCTGTCTGTGAGGTAGTTGTGGATCCAAGCCGTCAGGGAGTCCTCCACACACATCACTGCTAGTTTGTCAGCCAGCAGTGATGGCTTGATAGTGTTAAATGCACTGGAGAAGTCGAAGAACATGGTCCTCACCATGCTCTGTGGCCTCTCCAGGTGTGTGTAGGCCCTGTGCAGCATGTAAATGATGGCATCCTCCACCCCCATGCTCTCCTGGTATGCAAACTGCCGGGGGTCCAGGAAGTCCTTCACCTGGGGCTTTAGGTGTTGCAGCACTAGCCTCTCCAGGATCTTCATGACCTGTGGTGTCAGGGCGACAGGTCTGTAGTCGTTTGGGGTGCTGGGCCGTCCCTTCTTTGGCACTGGGACGATGCAAGAGGTCTTCCAGAGCTGTGGCACCCTCCTCAGTCTTAGAGATAGACTGAAGAGATGTTGGAATGTGTCCGCCAGCTCTCCAGCACACACCTTCAGAACCCTGGGGTTGATGTTGTCTGGACCTCTGGACTTGTTCACATTCACCCTGGAGAGCTGCCTTCTCACCTGCTCAGATGTTATAAAGCTGTGAGTACCGGTGTCTCCAGGTGTGAAGCATGCTCCCTGGCTCCTGGTGTTGGTAAGGGGAGGCAATTGCTGCTGGGGTGTGAGGGGGTCAGGGGGAGTGGGGGCTACTGAGGATATGGACTGACAAGTACGCATTCATCTGCCCACATTTAGTAACGCAAAACCTGTATGCCTCATCTGCACTGAAGCTATTGAAAAAAAATACAATCTTCGCCGTTACAATTATACAAGGCATGCAGCTTTCAGAGAATCATACCCTGAGAAGTCATACCCTGAGACCCGTCGCAGAAAAATAGACTTAAAAGCAACTTAAAAGCTGGATAACGGACATGCCAGTGGAATTATTAGCTGAACGATATCTGAACGAGAGGGCAGCTAGTGCATCTCTCCGGGCTGTCTGGGTTCTACAAGCATAACAAGCCATTTACCTCATTCATGTTTTGACTGAGAAGTTATTTGTTATTTAAGTCACTATAATGTGCATGTGAAAAAAGAGCCTATAACACGAAATGTTAAACAAGAGCATGTGGAGAAAAAAAACACGAAATGTTAAATGAGAGCTATGAGTGTGTCCCCATTCTTGCATGCGAATAGGCGCTACGTCTGCCGAATTCCATTTAAACGACGGGAATTAGTTTCAGCTTTGCTACTGCTATTTAGATGCAAGGTTGCAGCTTTGTGAATGAGTTAGGTCTGAATCGTCCTGCATTGGAAGAACGATATGAATCTATGCTATGGCCGCGTTCGGAAATTCGCTCTGTGAGAATCAGAGCGTCCACGTGACTGCCTCTAGTCCAATCAAATTACTTGGTTCCATGACGACGTTGAATCCAGTTTGCGCTCCGACGAATTTACGAACGCGACATATATGTTCTAAACGGTATTTCCCTCCTCACATTTTCTGAATTCATTAATATTTTAAAAAACATAAATATTCCACGGGCCCGATGGGAAGCTTTGGCGGGCCGCATTCGGCCCGCGGGCCGCCTGTTGGTGACCCATGCACTACACCCTACACTACACCCTACACCCTACAGTACACCCTACACTACACACTACACTACACCCTACACTACACACTACACTACACCCTACACTACACACTACACTACACCCTACACTACACCCTACACTACACACTACACACTACACTACACACTAC
>NC_137690.1:1166105-1171105 GCF_963989245.1 Nansenia antarctica
CGCTTTGGAATAAGGCGTCTGCTAAATGCCAAAAATGTAAATGTAAATGTAAAAATGTAACCACTATACCACATAAACACACACATGCTCTCTCTCTCTCCCTCTCTCTCCCTCCTCCTCCCCCTCTCCCCTCCTCCCTTTCCTCCCCCTCCTCCCCCTCCTCCTCCTCCTCCTCCTCCCCCTCCTCCCCCTCCCCTCCCCTCCCCTCCTCCTCCTCCTCCCCCTCCTCCTCCTCCCCCTCCTCCCCCTCCTCCCCCTCCTCCCCCTCCCCCCCTCCTCCCCCTCCTCCCCCTCCTCCCCCTCCTCCTCCCCCTCCTCCCCCTCCTCCCCCTCCCCTCCCCTCCCCCTCCTCCTCCTCCTCCTCCTCCCCCCCTCCTCCCCCTCCTCCTCCTCCTCCTCCCCCTCCTCCTCCTCCTCCTCCTCCTCCCCCTCCTCCTCCCCCTCCTCCCTCTCCTCCCCCTCCCCTCCTCCCCCTCCTCCTCCCCCTCCCCCTCCTCCTCCCCCCCCCTCCTCCTCCTCCCCCTCCTCCTCCTCCTCCCCCTCCCCCTCCTCCCCCTCCCCCTCCTCCCCCTCCCCCTCCTCCCCCTCCCCCTCCCTCCCCCCTCCTCCCTCCCCCTCCTCCTCCCCCTCCCCCTCCTCCTCCCCCTCCCCTCCCCTCCCCCTCCTCCTCCTCCCCCTCCTCCCTCTCCTCCCCCTCCCCTCCTCCTCCTCCCCCTCCCCCTCCCCCTCCTCCTCCCCCTCCCCTCCTCCTCCTCCCCCTCCCCCTCCCCTCCTCCTCCTCCCCCTCCTCCTCCTCCTCCCCCTCCCCCTCCTCCCCCTCCCCCTCCTCCCCCTCCCCCTCCCTCCCCCCTCCTCCCTCCCCCTCCTCCTCCCCCTCCCCCTCCTCCCCCTCCCCCTCCTCCCCCTCCCCCTCCCTCCCCCCTCCTCCCTCCCCCTCCTCCCTCCCCCTCCTCCTCCCCCTCCTCCCTCTCCTCCCCCTCCCCTCCCCCTCCTCCTCCTCCCCCTCCTCCCTCTCCTCCCCCTCCCCTCCTCCTCCTCCCCCTCCCCCTCCTCCTCCTCCCCCTCCCCTCCTCCTCCTCCCCCTCCCCCTCCCCCTCCTCCTCTCCCCCCCCTCCCTCCCCAGGTCGGAGCTGAGTCTGCAGCCGGTTGTCGAGGGCGACCAGCAGTACGAGTGTTCCGAGGGCTTCAGCTACGAGGAGGTGATCCAGAAGCCAGGGGGCCGCGTGACCCAGGCCTGCCGTCGCCATGGAGACGGGGGGGGGGAGGGGGAGGGGGAGGGGGGCGTGCTCACGGTGAACATGGTGCCGCTGCTGGACGCCGTGACATCATCGCTGGAGGGCGTGGCCGGGGGGGGGCGCCACGACGAGCCCTACGTCCTCCACCTGTGGCCCCCGCTGCTGCTCAGGAACCTACTGCCCTACGACCTGACCTACCGCCTGCTGGTACACACACACACACACACACACCCACACACACACACACACACACACACACACACACACACACACACACACACACACACACACACACACCTGCTGCCCTACGACCTGACCTACCGCCTGCTGGTACACACACACACACACACACACACACACACACATAGTAGCCTAGCGTTTACCTAGCGAACTGCAGTAGCCTAATGTTTACCTGGAGAACTGTTTCCTCAACCCTGTAACCTTGTCACCATGACATCTGTCACCTGACATTGTCACTGTCACCTCCACAGGACAGCGGGGACCCCGCCCCCACCACCCTGCCCGAGGGCCACTCCGCCCAGCTGCACACGGCCGTGGTGGACCGCTCCCACCTGGAGCTCCGCCTCCTGGACTACCTGTCCCAGGACTGGCTCGCCGACTACGCCATACGCAGCGACCGCGACGAGATCGCCTTCATCGTGTTCCGCTCGCTACGGCGGGAGGAAGAGGAGGAGGTGGGGGAGGAGGGGGAGGGGGGGGAGAGGGAGGGGGAGGGGGGAGAGAGGAAGAGAGCAGAGCTGGACATCGCGGTGCACGTGGCGTACGAGGCGGGCCGGGCCGTGGTGGCGGTGCACGCCCCCTACTGGATGGTGAACCGGACCGGCCGCCTGCTGCAGTACCAGGCAGACGAGGTGCACAGGAAGCACCCGCTGGACTACCACCGGCCCCTCCTCTTCTCCTTCAAGCCCCGCTACTTCCTGCAGAACAACAAGGTGGGTGGGGGTACACACGGTACACACACACACACACACATACATACACACACACACACACACATACACACACACACACACACATACACACACACACACACATACACACACACACAAACACACGCTCTGACCCCTCCCTGACCCCTCCCTGACCCCTGCAGGTGCGTCTGATGATCTCAGACAGCGGTCTGTCAGAGGACTTCTCCCTGGACACGGTCGGCAGCTACGGAGACGTGAAGTGCAAAGGCCGGATCAAAGACTACCAGGTGACCAATGGGAGGAGGGCAGGGCGGGTCAAAGACTACCAGGTGACCAATGGGAGGAGGGCAGGGCGGGTCAAAGACTACCAGGTGACCAATGGGAGGGCAGGGCGGCTGGCTAACTCATCCCTACGGTGTGATTGGCTGGTGGTTAACTCTCAGCCCTGCGTTGTGATTGGCTGGTGGTTAACTCTCAGCCCTGCGTTGTGATTGGCTGGTAGTTAACTCTCAACCCTGCGTTGTGATTGGCTGGTGGTTAACTCTCATCCCTGCGTTGTGATTGGCTGGTGGTTAACTCTCATCCCTGCGTTGTGATTGGCTGGTGGTTAACTCTCATCCCTGCGTTGTGATTGGCTGTCTGTGTGTGTCAGGTGGGGGTGAAGATCGACGCCACCAGCTTCGGGCTGACGCGCATGGTGACCTTCCTGCCCTTCCACCTGCTGGTGAACCGCACCTCCCTCCCCGTCTGGGTGTGTGACCTGGGGAGGGACGCCTGGACCCTGGCCCCCCCCCAACAGGTAGGCCCCCCCCCCCATACACACACACCTGGACCCTGCCCCCCCCCAACAGGTCAGAACACAGCAGAACACGGTCAGAACATGGCTAGAACATGGTTAAAACACACTACAGAACCGGGTCAAAATCTCTCTCCGTCTCTCCCTCCCTCCCTCTCTCTCTCTCCCTCCCTCTCTCTCTCTCTCTCTCCCTCCCTCTCTCTCTCTCTCACCCTCCCTCCCTCCCTCTCACCCTCTCTCTCTCTCTCACCCTCCCTCCCTCCCTCTTTCTCTCTCTCTCACCTTCCCTCCCTCCTTCCCTCCCTACCTCCCTCCCTCTCACCCTCTCTCTCTCTCTCTCTCACCCTCCCTCCCTCTCACCCTCCCTCCCTCCCTCTTTCTCTCTCTCTCACCCTTCCTCCCACCTTCCCTCCCTACCTCCCTCTCTCTCTCCCTCCCTCTCTCTCTCACCCTCCCTCTTTCTCTCTCTCTCACCCTCCCTCCCTCCTTCCCTCACCCTCCCTCCCTCCCTCTCACCCTCCCTCCCTCCCTCTCTCTCTCTCTCCCTCCCTCCCTCTCTCCCTCCCTCCCTCCCTCCCTCTCACCCTCCCTCCGTCCCTCCCTCCCTCCCTCTCTCTCTCTCTCTCTCCCTCCCTCTCTCTCTCACCCTCCCTCTTTCTCTCTCTCTCACCCTCCCTCCCTCCTTCCCTCACCCTCCCTCCCTCCCTCTCACCCTCCCTCCCTCCCTCCCTCCCTCTCTCTCTCTCTCTCTCTCTCCCTCCCTCCCTCCCTCCCTCTCACCCTCCCTCCGTCCCTCCCTCCCTCCCTCTCTCTCTCTCTCTCACCCTCCCTCCCACCTTCCCTCCGTCCCTCCCTCCCTCCCTCTCTCTCTCTCTCTCTCACCCTCCCTCCCACCTTCCCTCCGTCCCTCCCTCCCTCCCTCTCTCTCTCTCTCTCCCTCCCTCCCTCTCACCCTCCCTCCGTCCCTCCCTCCCTCCCTCCCTCCCTCCCTCTCTCAGTTGGCCATCCCGTTCTGGCCAGAGAAGGACAGTAAGAAGCTGATGATCAGAGTTGAGGGCTGTGAGTCGCCTCATCAGACCATCGACCTCCACCGCCCGGAGAACTGCCTGCTACTGCACCTGGACAACACTGTGAGACACACACACACACACACACACACACAGTACATACACACACACACACACGCACACACACACACACACACGCACAGTACACATACACACAGTACATACACTTTTCAGTTGCAGGTATAGTATTGTGTATTAAAAACCTGGGTAGGACTTTCGGGCACTGCCCTAAACTGGTTTAGATCCTACCTACAGGACAGAAGCTACTATGTCTCCATTGGCAACTTTGTGTCCGACTAAATTAAAATGACATGTGGGGTTCCCCAAGGGTCAATCCTTGGCCCCCTTCTATTCAATCTCTACATGCTTCCATTGGGACACATCATAAGAAAGAACAAAATTGCCTACCACAACTATGCGGATGACACTCAAATCTACACAGCCCTCTCACCGAACGACTATAGTCCCACTGACAATCTCTATAAAAGCATTGAACAAATAAACGCCTCGATGAGACAAAACTTCCTCCAACTAAACAAGGACAAAACAGAGATAATTGTATTCGGTGCACCTGACAAAAGATGTAAAGTCAGTGCGAAACTTGATTCTCTCTCTCTTCAAACTAGAAAACAGGTCAGAAATCTTGGTGTAATTCTAGACTCAACTAAACTTCAACAGCCACATAAACTCGATAACTAAATCAGCCTACTATCACCTGAAAAACATAACAAGAATGAGAGGTTTCATGTCCAAACAAGACCTTGAAAAACTCATCCATGCATTTGTTTTGAGTAGACTTGTTTAGTGTAATAGTCTACTAACAGGCCTATCTAAAGGAGCTGGTCTACTAACAGGCCTATCTAAAGGAGCTGGTCTACTAACAGGCCTGTCTAAAGGAGCTGGTCTACTAACAGGCCTATCTAAAGGAGCTGGTCTACTAACAGGCCTATCTAAAGGAGCTGGTCTACTA
>NC_137690.1:1181105-1183605 GCF_963989245.1 Nansenia antarctica
AGGTGTGTCTGACTCCTAACGGGGTGGACATGCGGATGCTGCAGCCGTGCGACGCACCAATCAGGAGGAACTTCCTGCCGGGCGTGAAGGTGGAGTACAGCGTCTCCGCGCGCCAGAGCGCCTACCGCGTGCAGATCAACCACATCCAGGTGACTGTCTGAACGCACCCTAGCTAGCTACTACATCCAGGTGACTTTCTGAACGCACCCTAGCTAGCTACTACATCCAGGTGACTTTCTGAACACACCCTAGCAAGCTACTACATCCAGGTGACTTTCTGAACACACCCTAGCTAGCCTCCACATCCAGGTGACTTTCTGAACGCACCCTAGCAAGCTACTACATCCAGGTGACTTTCTGAACACACCCTAGCTAGCCTCCACATCCAGGTGACTTTCTGAACACACCCTATCTAGCCTCCACATCCAGGTGACTTTCTGAACACACCCTAGCTAGCCTCCACATCCAGGTGACTTTCTGAACGCACCCTAGCTAGCTACAACATCCAGGTGACTTTCAGAACGCACCCTAGCTAGCCTCCACATCCAGGTGACTTTCAGAACGCACCCTAGCTAGCCTCCACATCCAGGTGACTTTCAGAACGCACCCTAGCTAGCCTCCACATCCAGGTGACTTTCTGAACACACCCTAGCTAGCCTCCACATCCAGGTGACTTTCTTATTTTTTTCACATGAATAACAAAGAACAAAAAAACAGACAGGTCATTGTGGGTATCGCATTCTTACTTATGTCTTCAATAGTTTGCTTTGTGTCACAGGTCACTTTGTCCATTAGTCATAATAGATTCAGGGAATATCAGTATCACTCTCAGTCAGTGGCGTGCAGTCAGGTGAGGCAGGGTAGGCAGTGCCTCACCCAGGCATTTAAGAAAGAAAAAGAATATCAGTCTTTTAAAAATATTTTTTTAGTATTTTTTTATCTCAAAAATATATAATTTTTAAATTTATTTTACTCATTATTCTTAACTTTAATGTGTTAAAATGTTGTTAAAATAAAAAATAAATGATGTAAAATGTGTTGTTTTAAAAATATGCATGCCCTGGCACCAGGAGAGTTTGCTCCCAAAGCTAGCTGATTGCTGGCGAGAGGCTGAGGCAGACTGTGCTTGTGCCTCTGTGCTATGCGAAGTGATAGACCAACAGTTTCGTAGGTTTGCGCATGCGTAGTCTGTTCTCACATTGTCTTCATTGATGGACGTTGAGGCACCGTGCAGGCTGCCTCTGACAGCATGATTGACAGTTTGCGTTTGGCTTGCCGTAGCGGCATCCTCTGCTGTTCGCGCCGCGGTTCTAAATTTATTTTACACTTGATGGCAGAAAAGGATGAGAAATTAGCCGCACATTTGCCTACGCATGTTACATAAGATAATGTAGGCTATTGCGTGCCGGTTCAAATGCTGTAAATCCTGTGTTGTTTATTTATATTGTCATTGAGCTGTTTTGCGTGCTGCTGTAAATCCTGTTGAGATGCAGGTGAATGTAGGCAATGCCATACAGGCTGTTGCGCTACGCTATGTGTGGTTATGAGATAATAACAATACATGACATTTTTGACCAGCTATTTGATAGTATAGTGTATATGGGCTATGTGATTGACTTTATAGTATAGTATATTAGCCTACATTACATTACAGTCATTTAGCCTACGCTTTTATTCAAAGCGACTTACAATAATTGCATTTAACGTAGGAGTGTACTGCTTTTTTAAGGCAAAATGAAGAATAGCAAACTAAAAATACAGTATAGCAATATAGCAATAGCATAGAGAAGAATAGCAAACTAACAATACAATAGGTGCTTAACAGGGAGGATTCTGGTAGTAGGCCTACTTCTTGAAGAAGTGAGTTTTGAGCCTGCGTTAAAAGATATAAGGGCTATTGATTGCCTTTATATTATGCGCTATGCCATTTGAAGTCTGGCTGCTGCGTTAATCGCATGTTTTTTTTTTTAATAGCTCACTGCCTACCCAGCCAATGACCTCACTGCACGTTACTGCTCTCAGTCCATCTTGTCCTCAGAGGGAATCAATAAGGTTCCGTACAGGAACTCTGTGTGCCCTTATCCAATCTCTCAGTCACAGAAGGAATAATTGAGACAATAGAATTTAAAAAAAGTTAAATTAAACAGGTTGTGATAAATTATAAAAAGAAAAAACATACAGAGACCATTTGCGTTTGATAACACACAAACCCCCCATATAGAGCTAAGTTGGGGAAGAGGAGGCAGCATCCACCCCTCTGTATAATATCCATTTCGACCAATACCTGTACATCTTATCAACACATAATCTCAAGGAGAAGGTGAGACTCTCCATCTCAAACATTCCCTGTATTATTGTTATCCACTCTCCTTTTGTTGGAGGATTCTTATTCAACCATTTCTTGGTTATTGCTTTTTTGCTAGCTACCATTAATATTTTGAGGAGGTACTTATCCTGAGTACTAAGTGTGGTCGGTATATTACCCAAATATACAATATCG
>NC_137690.1:1188605-1233605 GCF_963989245.1 Nansenia antarctica
TAGGACTACACTACCCATAACCCCTGCCACCTAGGACTACACTACCCATAACCCCTACCACCTAGGACTACACTACCCATAAACCCCTGCCACCTAGGACTACACTACCCATAACCCCTACCACCTAGGACTACACTACCCATAACCCCTACCACCTAGGACTACACTACCCATAACCCCTGTGTTACGCTTGCCTGGCTCAGGACAAGGTGACAAAAAGGGAGACGACACATGGAGAACAATAATAGGAGATTTATTAAAGAAAAATATGTTAAATGGAAATAATGATAAAGTAAATAGTAACAACAAACAAAAAGGCTGCTGGTCGACAAGGAAGAGACCGAGTCCATCAATTTGACCCTCTCTTAAAGTTCCTGGGACAATCAGGATGATCACCCCCACCTGTGCCCATCTGGAACCAAAAGAGAAGGTCAACAGGTGTATGGCGCCCACTGGTGGTACCAGTGTGGATCGTCACATCCCCCCCCTTAAAACAGAGGCCTACTAAAAAGGTCTCTGTAAATTTGTTTCCCAGATTACAAATAAAAAACGGTGATCTCTGCCACACAGCCTAAACGTCACATCCCAACCTCCCCTACAACCTACCCACCCTCCAGCAATTCCTGGTACCGGGAAAAGCTCTATTTAAGGAGGGAGGAGCAAGAGAAAGAGAGATTAAAGACAAGACACTTAGACCGGCAGCATAGATTCACCCAGACCCTCCGGAGCACGTGACAACGCATCGGCGATAACATTATCCACGCCTCGTATGTGCCTAATAGTGATGTTATATGGCTGTAGAAACAACGTCCACCTCATAAGGCGCTGGCTCGGACTCTGCAAAGAATGCGAAAAGGTCAGGGGGTTATGATCTGAATAAACGACCACTGGATGGGACCCCCCTCCCACATAAACATCAAAATGCTGCAGAGCCCAAACCAGTGCCAATGCCTCTTTCTCTATCGTAGAATAATTCAGTTGGTGCGAATTAAACTTTCTAGAAAAGAAACTGACCGGTCGATCTACCCCCTGATCGTCAGTCTGCAAAAGAACCCCTCCAGCCCCAACATGACTAGCATCCACTTGCAACTGGAACGGGTGATCCAAACGAGGTGCTGCCAGGACAGGAGCCGTACTTAACAGCATTTTTACCTGTTCAAAAGCCTTCTGGCAACCTGGAGACCATTCAAACTTGGCCTTCAACCTTAATAAGTTCGTCAAAGGGACGACCACAGTTGAGAAATTTAAACAGAAGTTGCGGTAATAACCCACCATCCCTAAAAAACGTCTAAGCTCCGTCTTCGAGGTGGGGGGTGGAAACTGATCAATAGCACGGACCTTAGCCCTCACTGGCCGGACCTGCCCTTGCCCTACTACCTTACCCAAATATGTGACAGTAGCTCTTGCAAACTCACATTTTGCCAAGTTGATAGTAAGGTTAGCAGCCCTGAGTCGTACAAACAGTGAGTGGATACGTTCTATATGTTGCTCCCACGTGTTGCTATACACCACAACGTCATCAAGGTAAACCGCACAGCCATCCAGCCCTGCAACCACCTGATTCATCAGGCGTTGAAAAGTCGCCGGCGCATTACGGAGACCAAAACTCATGACGTTGTACGAATACAACCCAGACGGTGTAATGAAGGCAGATATTTCTCGGGCACGAGGGGTCAGTGGGACCTGCCAATACCCCTTAAGCAAATCAAATTTGCTAACGAATTTGGCAGACCCCACCTCATCCACACAGTCCTCCATCCTGGGCAAAGGAAATGAGTCAGGTTTAGTCACATTATTAACCTTTCGGTAGTCTGTACAGAACCTATCTGTCGTGTCTGGCTTTCCTACCAACAAACACGGTGATGCCCAACTGGAGTTTGAAGGAACAGCCAGCCCGTTATTTATTAAATACTGAACCTCAGTATCCATGCGGCGGCGTTTCTCCAGAGGGACTCGATAGAACCGTTGACGAATCGGCTTCGCCTCTCCAACGTCTATGTCGTGCTGCACTAAGTGGGTACAAGAAGGGGTATCTGAAAACAATGAGGGAAAAGCAACAAGCAACCCCTCTAACTCTCTACTGTTTTCCTCAGTCAAATGACCAAACAGAACTGATAATTCAGCCAACGTCTCAGAATTTTTGAGCCGAGGACGCAAAACACCATCTCCAGGCCCACTCACATCCTCCTCCCACCCTGCTGCCACCACAGGAGTGGATGGAGATGGAGACACCCCATTTACTGTGGACAACACAACCGGCTTCACCTCCAAGACCGCATCTTCTCCGGCCCTAGGTGAACGAGAATAATAACATTTTAATACATTTATGTGACAAAGTTGTGTAGACTTTCTACGGTTAGGAGTATCGATCAAATAATTCTGTTCGGACACCTGTCTTACAACAGAGTAGGGACCCGTAAATTTCGCCTGGAATGGTGAACCAGGTATAGGTAATAACGCCAACACTTGGTCTCCAGGACAGAACACTCGTGGTTCAGTACGGCGATCAAACAGTCTTTTCATTTTACTTTGTGCCACAGTCAAATACTCACTCGCCATTTTTCCCGCCAGATGTAACCTCAGGTGAAAACCATGCACATAATCTATCAGGTTGGTAGGTGGATCAGCGGTCTTAAGACCATCTTGTAGCACTGCCAGCGGGCCCCTCACCTTGTGCCCAAACACCAAATCACTTGGACTAAACCCTGTACTCTCCTGCACCACCTCCCGTGCTGCCAACATGAGCCAAGGCAGTCCCTCCTCCCAATCCCTCTTAAGCTCCATGCAATAAGAGCGCAACAATGACTTCAGTGTTTGATGAAACCTCTCTAGGGCCCCCTGACTCTGAGCATGATACGCGCTGGCGGTGTTGTGCTTAACGCGTAAGTGACGCAAAACTTCAGCAAACATTTTCGATGTAAAGTTTGTCCCTTGGTCACTCTGTATGACCCGAGGAATACCGAAAATGGATATGAACTGAGTCAGTGCCTTTACTATTGATCTTGTCGTAATCGTACGAAGAGGGTACGCAGACGGATAGCGAGTGGTTTGACACATTACCGTTAATAGATAAATACACCCAGACTTAGAAGGAGGAAGTGGTCCAACACAATCGATGATGAGGTGCTCAAATGGTTCACTCACAGCTGGAATAGGATAAAGAGGCACAGGTTTAATAGTCTGATTAGGTTTTCCCATCAGTTGACAGGTATGACAGGTCTTAATAAACTTAGAAACATCCCTCTTCAACCGAGGCCAAAAGAAATACCGTAGTACTCTATCACAAGTCTTCTTAACCCCCATATGCCCAGCCACGTCATCATGTGCTGTCTCCAACACCACATTCCTAAACTTAGTAGGTACCACAACTTGAAAAACTGGGTCACTCACAGAACAATCATTATGAGGAAGCCATTTACGAACCAACACATCCTCCAAGAGAAAATAACCACTTGCAGAGCTCTCCAGCTCATCCTTAGGCTGAATCCCACTGAGCAGCAGCTTCAGCTCAGGATCCTCCTGTTGGGCTAAAATCAACTCACTCCGAGACAAAGACGGCGGCAGATCTGGTAACTGAAAAACAGAATTGTCAGGAGTGAACTTATCAGACTCTTTACCATCATCAATTTTAGGGTCCATGCAACTCATAGCACGAGTCATGGCGCAGGCAGTAAAAACCTCAGGAAACTCCTTCACACTAAGGTCGGGTCCTGTTGGTCGTGTAAACCCAGAACTAACTACCAGAGGTGGAGGCACATCACTCCACACTCTTCCTCCAGCCAGGTTATTTCCCAAGATGACGGCCACACCCACCACAGGCAGAGAGGGTCGAACACCAATAGTTACTACCCCCTGGACCAGATCAGAGTAAAGCTCAATTTCATGCAAGGGGACAGACAAAGTCTGCATCCCCATCCCTCTAATCAAAACGCTGGTCCCCACACTTGACTCCTGAGAGAATGTTAAAACCGATTCCAATATAAAAGATTCTGAAGCCCCCGTATCACGAAGTATCTGGACAGGCACTTTCTGTGGGCTTCCCACCAGAGAAACGAAACCTGTAGTAATAAACGGGCCAAAATCAGGATCCTCCTCGCTAATCTGTATGGAGGCAGAGCCCTGTAGTGCCCCCGCCAACTCAGTAGCCGCAGGTGGGCTGGATACTGAGGATGCCATCACCCCTGGTTTAAAGGGAGACCCCTCGGCAACCCCAGACACTCTTCCTCCTACTCCACCAGCATGCGCTGCAAGAACCGACGGTCTAACAGAGCCCCCCTTCCCACTGTAGTTTTTTTTTCCTTTTAGGACAGGACACTCCTGTTTCCAGTGACCCTTCCCAAGGCAATAATTGCATGTCGAGTTAGAATCTACTCTACTCTGACCGCCATGCTCCGACCTTGAAAAAGGGACAGAATAGCCAGGACCTCCGTTTGGGAATTTAGCACGATTTACCAATAGGTTAGTCACGGTCGGATTTTGTCTACGGCTCCCCTCGCTACGAAAATGATGTTCACCAAACTGACTCTTATTAGTCAGTACAAATTCATCTGCCAACACCGCGGCTTGATCTGCTGTTTTTACCTTGTGTTCATTTACATAAGTGGCAATGCGATCAGGGACAATGGTTTTAAACTGTTCCAAAATAATCAAATTTGACAGATCCTCCAGAGTATTCACCTCTACCGCCACGCACCAACGATTGAAATGGCTGGTTAGTTCTCTTACAACCTCAACATGAGTTTGTTTGTCATGTTTCTTCCATTGTCTAAACCGCTGTCTGTAAGCTTCAGGAACAAGTTCATAAGCCCTAAGGATAGCGGCCTTAACTGTATCATAATCTTTCCTCTCTCTACCATTAAGAGCAATATAAGCTTCCTGAGCTCGGCCAATAAGCACACTCTGTAGTAATGCGGTGCGGTCTGAAGTAGACCAGTCCCTATCGTCGGCAACACTCTCAAACAGTGAAAAGAATACATCAGGATCTTTTTCATTAAACTTTGGCAACAGTCTAACCATGACAGACATATTATCCCTCTTAGAATTACTCGAATCGCCACCTCCACCGTCAGATAACTTTCCCTCAGTAATCAACCTAAGGCGCTCCCGTTCATGAGCCAATTTATCCAACTCCAATTCCCTGTCCCTCGCACGCTCTTGTGCCTGAAACTCACGCTCTCGCGTCTGCTCTCGCGTCTGAAATTCACGCTCTTGCATCTGAAATTCACGCTCTCGCGTCTGTGATTCCATCTGTAATGCTAACAATTCCTTCTGTTGATCAAATGTTAACTCAGTGGACCCAGATGCAACCCCAACGGATATTTTAGGGACAGACAATTTACCCTTTAGTATGCCCCTATTAATTAACGTAGTCTGTAAAGCCTCCACTACGTCCTGTTTCTTTGCTCGGCCTTTCACCACCTCAAGCTTAACCTCATAATGTTCCACAACCTTCCACAGTTGTTCCTTCGTTAACTGTAACAATCCATCGACCGACGGAGCTGCCACAAACTCCTCAAAAACATCCATAACTCAATATAATCAAATAACCAATATTAACCAACCCTAACAAACGGGAATCTCCCCTCCTATTACAAACTCCTCCTATAAACTACTCCCATATCAGCCATAATCTTCAGCCCATTTAAAGCGAGTAACTGTGCACACATACAAAACAGAAAAGTAACTAACATACTTCGTAAGAGCTGCCCCGCATCTAACTCAGTAATGACTGACTAACCACTCAGCTAGTCTTCAGTGCGTTCACATGCAACTCTTCCACCAAGCAAATGCCTGGTGGCGCCCCCGCGTTCAACACACCAAAAATAACAAACGAAAACAATAAACAAGCGTTAAGCGCTTCTACTCCTAGCACGGGGGTTCACGTATAGCTCTGATGGTATCTAAACCACCCGCCCTACCTATCCTTCTCTGCTTTGCATAGAACACAGCACTCACCAAACTCCAGCCGAAGATCACAGCCAATACCAAGAGTTACGTCCTTGTCAGCACAGTCGGACGGCCAGCTCCCCCTCGTCACCAGCACCCAAACCAACGTACCAAATATACTAAACAATACATTACATCCAATCCAACCAAAACCCAATAACTATAAACAATAACCATGCGGGTCTCCCAATATAGAGTTGGACAAATCCAACAATCCAATCCCGAATATCAACTATGAAAAGGGAGAGAATATTGCTCTCACCAAATTCACTCCCGGACGAGCACCCAATTTGTTACGCTTGCCTGGCTCAGGACAAGGTGACAAAAAGGGAGACGACACATGGAGAACAATAATAGGAGATTTATTAAAGAAAAATATGTTAAATGGAAATAATGATAAAGTAAATAGTAACAACAAACAAAAAGGCTGCTGGTCGACAAGGAAGAGACCGAGTCCATCAATTTGACCCTCTCTTAAAGTTCCTGGGACAATCAGGATGATCACCCCCACCTGTGCCCATCTGGAACCAAAAGAGAAGGTCAACAGGTGTATGGCGCCCACTGGTGGTACCAGTGTGGATCGTCACACCTGCCACCTAGGACTACACTACCCATAACCCCTACCACCTAGGACTACACTACCCATAACCTCTACCACCTAGGACTACACTACCCATAAACCCTGCCACCTAGGACTACACTACCCATAAACCCCTGCCACCTAGGACTACACTACCCATAACCCCTACCACCTAGGACTACACTACCCATAAACCCCTGCCACCTAGGACTACACTACCCATAACCCCTACCACCTAGGATTACACTACCCATAACCCCTACCACCTAGGACTACACTACCCATAACCCCTGCCACCTAGGACTACACTACCCATAAACCCTACCACCTAGGACTACACTACCCATAACCCCTGCCACCTAGGACTACACTACCCATAACCCCTACCACCTAGGACTACACTACCCATAAACCCTACCACCTAGGACTACACTACCCATAACCCCTGCCACCTAGGACTACACTACCCATAACCCCTGCCACCTAGGACTACACTACCCATAACCCCTACCACCTAGGACTACACTACCCATAACCCCTGCCACCTAGGACTACACTACCCATAAACCCTACCACCTAGGACTACACTACCCATAACCCCTACCACCTAGGACTACACTACCCATAACCCCTGCCACCTAGGACTACACTACCCATAACCCCTACCACCTAGGACTACACTACCCATAACTAGTGTTGTTCCGATACCGATACTAGTATCGGCATGGCCACCGATACGCACAAAAATGCTGGTATCGGTATCGGCGAGTACTAACAATAATAACACCCGATACCAAACTTTCACTATCGCGGAAAAACAAACACGCAACTGTGGTTGTCGAGGAGAGGAGCGGTGGAGCGGCGAGGCTTACCTCAGGTAACCTGCTGTCCCTTCCAGCTGCTCAGAGCCCAAGCTAAGCCATGCTACCGGGGCAACGTTCGGAAAGTCCCCCTGAGAGCGCCGGAGCGCACACTGGACTCCGACGTCATAAACGGACCGAGGAATCCGATTGGACAAGAGGCGTTCCACGAGTGCCGATCAGTTTCCCAGAGCGACTTTTACCAACGCAGCCCTCAGACATATAGACTACGCCACTCCGCTTAAAGCGATACAACCCACAGCCAAGATAGGACACATTTTACACATTTTACAGGAAAAACATATCGACCTTAATCGATATTTATTTCGGTTGCACAGTCTAGCACCGCCACCGGCGTGCTGGAGAGAGTTCAAATAATAATAATAATGTCCGATAGAACACTACTGGCGCGCGGCCGCTTCTCCGAGTCCCGCCCAGCTGTTCCCCTTTCGGGATAGTTCTCGGCTCCGTCTCCGCGCCACACCCCCTTTCGGGATCTGCTGTTGTGGCGCTCCGTCTCTCCGTCTCTCTCTCTCTCTCTCTCTCTCTCTCTCTCTCTCTGTCTGTGTGTCTCCGTGCGGCAGGTACTTCCTGCCTCCTTCCTTCTCCCGAGGAGAAGTTTTCTCTATGTTTGTTTGAATTGTTTACATATGCAGAACACAGAACACACATGCATTAGTGGTGCAGGAAGGCCTACTGTCACAGCGGAGTGTGTGCGACGCGCTGGCCAATGGGAGAAAGATCATCGGCCACTTCAAGCATTCCCCACTGGCCACTTCACGTCTGCAAACTGTACAGACTGAACTTGGAATGCCTAAAAACATGTTTTTTTGTTTTGTTTTTTCAAACGCCGTGGTATCGGATCGGTACTCGGTATCGGCAAGTACTGCACAGTCAGGTATCGGTATCGGTATCGGGATCAAAAAATGGTATCGGAACAACACTACCCATAATCCCTACCACCTAGAACTACACTACTCATAAACCCTACCACCTACCAGGTAGGACTACATTACCCATAAACCCTACTACCTACCAGGTAGGACTACATTACCCATCAGCCCTCTCAGATAGGACTACATTACCCATCAGCCCTCTCAGATAGGACTACATTCATATTTTGATGGTTACACGGACCCTGATCAAGTGTTACCATTGACTTAGTAGCATTACCATTGACCTAGTAGCATTAGCATTATCATTGACTTAGTAGCATTATCATTGACTTATTAGCATTATCATTGACTTATTAGCATTATCATTGATTTAGTAGCATTACCATTGACTTATTAGCATTATCATTGACTTAGTAGCATTATCATTGACTTAGTAGCATTATCATTGACTTATTAGCATTATCATTGACTTAGTAGCATTATCATTGACTTAGTAGCATTATCATTGACTTATTAGCATTATCATTGATTTAGTAGCATTACCATTGACTTATTAGCATTATCATTGACTTATTAGCATTATCATTGACTTATTAGCATTATCATTGACTTAGTAGCATTATCATTGACTTAGTAGCATTATCATTGACTTAGTAGCATTATCATTGACTTAGTAGCATTATCACTGACTTGCTGTGGTTACTGTGTGTGTGTGTGTGTGTGGTAACAGTAACGTTGTGTGGGGTTTCCCAGGGAGCCATCCAGGGGCCAGAGGAGTTGTGGAGGGCATGGCCCTGGGGGTGAAGGCTCTGGTAGGAGGAGCTGTGGGTAAGAGCTGCTCTCTCTCTCTGTCTCTCTCTCTCTCTCTCTCCCTCTCTCTCTCTCTCTCTCTCTCTCTCTCTCTCTCTCTCTCTCCCTCTCTCCCTCTCTCTCTGTCTCTCTCTCCCTCTCTCTCTCTCTCCCTCTCTCTCTCTCTCCCTCTCTCCCTCTCTCTCTCTCTGTCTCTCTCTCCCTCTCTCTCTCTCTCCCCTCTCTCTCTCTCTCCCTCTCTCCCTCTCTCTCTGTCTCTCTCTCTCTCTGTCTCTCTCCCTCTCTCTCTCTCTCTTTCTCTGTCTATCTCTCTCCCTCTCTCTCTCTCTCTGTCTCTCTCCCTCTCTCTCTCTCTCTCTTTCTCTGTCTCTCTCTCTCCCTCTCTCTCTCTCTGTCTCTCTCCCTCTCTCTCTCTCTCTGTCTCTCTCTCTGTCTCTCTCCCTCTCTCTCTCTCTCTCTCTCTCTCTTTCTCTGTCTCTCTCTCTCCCTCTCTCTCTCTCTCTGTCTCTCTCCCTCTCTCTCTCTCTCTCTCTCTCTCTCTGTCTCTCTCTCCCTCTCTCTCTCTGTCTTTCTCTCTCTGTCTCTCTCCCTCTCTCTCTCTCCCTCTCTCTCTCTCTCTCTCTCTGTCTCTCTCTCTGTCTCTCTCTCTCTTCAGTCTCTCTCTCTCCCTCTCTCTCTCACCCTCTCTCTCTCTCTCTCACCCTCTCTCTCTCTCTCTCCATCTCTCTGTTCACCGTGGTTCTCTTGTCTTCTTACATCTACACTCCTCTGAGGGGAATGTATGATCTCAACTTAAATACTCTCTCCCTCCCTCCCTCCCCCCCCTCACTTCCTCCCCCCCCCCTCCCTCCCTCCCTCCCTACCCCTCCCCCCCTCCCTCCCTCCCCCCCCGCCCTCCCCCAGGTGGTATTGCGGGCGCGGCCTCCAGGATAACAGGGGCCATGGCGAAGGGCGTGGCGGCCATCACCATGGACGAGGACTTCCAGAAGAAGAGGAGGGAGGCCATGAACAAGCAGCCCAGCAGCCTGAGGGAGGGGCTGGCCCGGGGGGGGAGGGGCCTGGTGTCTGTGAGTCTGGGGGGGAGAGGGGCCTGGTCTCTGTGAGTCTGGGGGGGAGGGGCCTGGTGTCTGTGAGTCTGGGGGGGGAGGGGCCTGGTGTCTGTGAGTCTGGGGGGGAGGGGCCTGGTGTCTGTGAGTCTGGGGGGGAGGGGCCTGGTGTCTGTGAGTCTGGGGGGGAGGGGCCTGGTGTCTGTGAGTCTGGGGGGGAGGGGCCTGGTGTCTGTGAGTCTGGGGGGGGAGGGGCCCGGGGGGGAGGGGCCTGGTGTCTGTGAGTCTGGGGGGGAGGGGCCTGGTGTCTGTGAGTCTGGGGGGGAGGGGCCTGGTGTCTGTGAGTCTGGGGGGGGCGGGGCCTGGTGTCTGTGAGTCTGGGGGGGGCGGGGCCTGGTGTCTGTGAGTCTGGGGGGGAGGGGCCTGGTGTCTGTGAGTCTGGGGGGGGAGGGGCCTGGTGTCTGTGAGTCTGGGGGGGGAGGGGCCTGGTGTCTGTGAGTCTGGGGGGGGCGGGGCCTGGTGTCTGTGAGTCTGGGGGGGGCGGGGCCTGGTGTCTGTGAGTCTGGGGGGGGCGGGGCCTGGTGTCTGTGAGTCTGGGGGGGAGGGGCCTGGTGTCTGTGAGTCTGGGGGGGGCGGGGCCTGGTGTCTGTGAGTCTGGGGGGGGAGGGGCCTGGTGTCTGTGAGTCTGGGGGGGGAGGGGCCTGGTGTCTGTGAGTCTGGGGGGGGCGGGGCCTGGTGTCTGTGAGTCTGGGGGGGGAGGGGCCTGGTGTCTGTGAGTCTGGGGGGGAGGGGCCTGGTGTCTGTGAGTCTGGGGGGGGTAATTGTATTCGGTGCACCTGACAAAAGATCGAAAGTCAGTGCAAAACTTGATTCTCTCTCTCTTCAAACTAAAAAACAGGTCAGAAATCTTGGTGTAATTCTAGACTCTGATCTAAACTTGAACATCCACATAAACTCGATAACTAAATCAGCCTAGCCTACTATCACCTGAAAAACATAACAAGAATGAGAGGTTTCATGTCCAAGTAAGACCTTGAAAAACTCATCCATGCATTTGTTTCGAGTAGACTTGATCATTGTAATGGTCTACTAACAGGCCTATCTAAAGGAGCTGTTCGTAAATTGCAGCTCATCCAAAATGCCGCTGCTAGGGTCCTAACAAAAACAAAGAAATGTTAACACATTACACCAATCCTGAGATCCCTGCACTGGCTACCAGTCTCTTAGAGAATTGACTTCAAATCCTCCTAATTACATATAAATCACAAAATGGTCTTGGACCAAAATACATATCAGATCTCCTCCCACCCTATATTCCCGCAAGGTCCCTAAGGTCAGCTGAGACTAATCAGCTAATAATTCCAAGAGTAAAAACAAAACACGGTGCAGCAGCTTTCAGTCACGCTGCTGCATGCTCCTGGAACAAACTCCCTGAAGAAATCAAACAGGCCCAAACCCTTAAAATATTTAAATCTAAACTAAAAACCTTCATGTTTTGCAGCAGTTGTGATTAAACACAAACACTTCTATCAATGTCTTTTATCCCCATTAACTATTGTCTTTTTAAATGTTTTATCTATTTACTTCTTATATTTGCTTTTATTCATTGTCATTTTTATGTTCTTACTATGCTCCTCTTGCTGTATGTTTAATACTGAATGTAAAGCTCTTTGACTTACCCTGTTGTATGAAATGGGCTGTACTAATAAACCTGCCTCGCCTTGTGTCCCCCAGGGGTTCGTCAGTGGGATCACTGGGATCGTCACCAAGCCCATCAAAGGTACGTCACCTGACCTCTGCCCTCTCCTCTGGTCACCTGACCTCTGAGCTCTCCTCTGGTCACCTGACCTCTGACCTCTCCTCTGGTCACCTGACCTCTCACCTCTGCCCTCTCCTCTGGTCACCTGACCTCTCACCTCTGCCCTCTCCTCTGGTCACCTGACCTCTCACCTCTGATCTCACCTCTGGTCACCTGACCTCTCACCTCTGCCCTCTCCTCTGGTCACCTGACCTCTCACCTCTGCCCTCTCCTCTGGTCACCTGACCTCTCACCTCTGCCCTCTCCTCTGGTCACCTGACCTCTCACCTCTGAGCTCTCCTCTGGTCACCTGACCTCTCACCTCTGCCCTCTCCTCTGGTCACCTGACCTCTCACCTCTGCCCTCTCCTCTGGTCACCTGACCTCTCACCTCTGACCTCTCCTCTGGTCACCTGACCTCTCACCTCTGACCTCTCCTCTGGTCACCTGACCTCTCACCTCTGCCCTCTCCTCTGGTCACCTGACCTCTCACCTCTGCCCTCTCCTCTGGTCACCTGACCTCTCACCTCTGCCCTCTCCTCTGGTCACCTGACCTCTCACCTCTGACCTCTCCTCTGGTCACCTGACCTCTCACCTCTGACCTCTCCTCTGGTCACCTGACCTCTCACCTCTGACCTCTCCTCTGGTCACCTGACCTCTCACCTCTGCCCTCTCCTCTGGTCACCTGACCTCTCACCTCTGCCCTCTCCTCTGGTCACCTGACCTCTCACCTCTGCCCTCTCCTCTGGTCACCTGACCTCTCACCTCTGACCTCTCCTCTGGTCACCTGACCTCTCACCTCTGACCTCTCCTCTGGTCACCTGACCTCTCACCTCTGACCTCTCCTCTGGTCACCTGACCTCTCACCTCTGCCCTCTCCTCTGGTCACCTGACCTCTCACCTCTGAGCTCTCCTCTGGTCACCCTCTGGTCACCTGACCTCTCACCTCTGCCCTCTCCTCTGGTCACCTGACCTCTCACCTCTGACCTCTCCTCTGGTCACCTGACCTCTCACCTCTGACCTCTCCTCTGGTCACCTGACCTCTCACCTCTGCCCTCTCCTCTGGTCACCTGACCTCTCACCTCTGCCCTCTCCTCTGGTCACCTGACCTCTCACCTCTGCCCTCTCCTCTGGTCACCTGACCTCTCACCTCTGAGCTCTCCTCTGGTCACCTGACCTCTCACCTCTGCCCTCTCCTCTGGTCACCTGACCTCTCACCTCTGCCCTCTCCTCTGGTCACCTGACCTCTCACCTCTGCCCTCTCCTCTGGTCACCTGACCTCTCACCTCTGCCCTCTCCTCTGGTCACCTGACCTCTCACCTCTGCCCTCTCCTCTGGTCACCTGACCTCTCACCTCTGAGAATATCACACTCACACAACAATACTTTAATGCTGCTGTATGTAAAGCACTTTGAATTGGCCCTGTTGTATGAAATGTGCTGTATAGATAACCTTGCCCTGTGTGTGTGTGTGTGTGTGTGTGTGTGTAGGGGCCCAGAAGGAGGGGGCGGCGGGGTTCTTCAAGGGCGTGGGGAAGGGCCTGGTGGGGGCCGTGGCGCGGCCGGCCGGGGGCATCATAGACATGGCCTCCAGCACCTTCCAGGGCATCAAGAGGTAGGGGGGGGGTAACTCTGTGTGTGTGTGTGTGTGTGTGTGTAACTCTGTGTGTGTGTGTGTGTGTGTGTGTGTGTAACTCTGTGCGTGTGTGTGTGTGTGTAACTATGTGTGTGTGTGTGTGTGTGTGTGTGTGTGTGTGTAACTGTGTGTGTGTGTGTGTGTAACTCTGTGTGTGTGTAACTCTGTGTGTGTGTGTAACTCGGTGTGTGTGTGTAACTCTGTGTGTGTGTGTAACTCTGTGTGTGTGTGTGTTTGTGTAACTCTGTGTGTGTGTGTGTGTGTGTGTGTAACTCTGTGTGTGTGTGTGCGTGTGTGTAACTCTCTGCGTGTGTGTGTGTGTGTAACTCTGTGTTTGTGTGTGTGTGTAACTCTGTGTGTGTGTGTGTGTGTGTGTGTGTGTGTGTGTGTGTAACTCTGTGTGTGTGTGTGTGTGTGTGTGTGTGTGTGTAACTCTGTGCGTGTGTGTAACTCTGTGCGTGTGTGTGTGTGTGTGTAACTGTGTGTGTGTGTGTGTAACTATGTGTGTGTGTGTGTGTGTGTCTCCAGGGCGGCTGAGACGTCCCAGGAAGTAGCCAGCCTGCGGCCCCCGCGCTTCCTGCACGACGACGGAGTCATACGCCCTTATAGGGAGAGGGAGGGGCTGGGCTCCCAGATGCTGCAGGTGAGGAGGGAGGGGCTTATAGAGAGAGGGAGGGGCTTATAGGGGGAGGGAGGGGCTTATAGGGGGAGGGAGGGGCTTATAGGGAGAGGGAGGGGCTTATAGGGAGAGGGAGGGGCTTATAGGGAGAGGGAGGGGCTTATAGGGAGAGGGAGGGGCTTGGCAGCCAGATGCTACTCGTGTGGAGGCTTCTCCCCCGATGATGTCACCACCACTCCTCCCTACTCACCACCCCTCCCCCCTCAATCATCCCGGGGTTCTCTCCCTCCCCCCCCAGTTGTAGTTCATCAGTATAGTATGGGAGGTGTAGTTCATCAGTAGAGTATGGGAGTTGTAGTTCATCAGTATAGTATGGGTGTTGCTAGGTTTGGTTTGAGCTTGAGTTGTTTCGTGGTAAAACTAGATGTTGTGTTTAAGTGAACATGTGCTGTAGAATTGTGAGGTGTGGCATTTATAACATAGTACTTGGAATTGTGGCTGGCATTGATGCTAAAGTGGCCAGTGCCTGCGGTGTGAATGCTATGCTAACTAGCATCGGTGCTAAAGTGGCCAGTGTCTGCGGTGTAAATGCTATAGCACGCATCGGTGCTAAAGTGGTCAGTGTCTGCGGTGTGAATGCTATGCTAACTAGCATCGGTGCTAAAGGTGGTCAGTGTCTGCGGTGTGAATGCTATGCTAACTAGCATCGGTTGCTAAAGTGGCCAGTGTCTGCGGTGTGAATGCTAGCTGTACAGTAGCTTTGGTCCTGATGTGTGTGTAGCTGAGCTGCTGTAGCGAGAGCTAGCTGTGGCACCTGTTCGCGGAGTTTATAGAGCTAGAAAGTGGCCCAGTGTCTGCGTGTTGAATGCTAGCTGTACAGTAAGCTTTGGTCCTGATGGCTGCTGTAGCGAGAGCTAGCTGTGGCATCAATAGACTTCAGTCACCTTGAGTGCTGCTGCAGTGTCACCATGCCAACGAGACGGAGATGTCTTATAGAGCTAGAGATGAGTAGCATTAGAGATTGACGTTTCAGATGTTGTTAGAGATGTGTTATAGATGTTGTTATAGATGGTGTTATAGATGTTGTTAGAGATGTGTTATAGATGTTGTTAGAGATGGTGTTATAGATGTGTTATAGATGTGTTATAGATGTTGTTAGAGATGTGTTATAGATGTGTTATAGATGTGTTATAGATGTTGTTATAGATGTTGTTAGAGATGGTGTTATAGATGTGTTAGAGATGGTGTTATAGATGTGTTATAGATGTTGTTAGAGATGGTGTTATAGATGTGTTATAGATGTGTTAGAGATGGTGTTATAGATGTTGTTATAGATGTGTTATAGATGTTGTTATAGATGGTGTTAGAGATGTGTTATAGATGTGTTATAGATGTTGTTATAGATGGTGTTATAGATGTTGTTAGAGATGGTGTTATAGATGTGTTATAGATGTTGTTATAGATGTGTTATAGATGTGTTATAGATGTGTTATAGATGTGTTATAGATGTTGTTAGAGATGCGTTATAGATGTTGTTAGAGGTGGTGTTATAGATGTTGTTATAGATGTGTTATAGATGTGTTATAGATGTGTTATAGATGTTGTTATAGATGTGTTAGAGATGGTGTTATAGATGTTGTTATAGATGGTGTTATAGATGTTGTTATAGATGTTGTTATAGATGTGTTAGAGATGGTGTTATAGATGGTGTTATAGATGTGTTATAGATGTTGTTATAGATGGTGTTATAGATGTTGTTAGAGATAGTCTTAGTCTTAGAGGTGGTGTTATAGATGTTGTTAGAGATGTGTTATAGATGGTGTTAGAGATGTTGTTAGAGATAGTCTTAGTCTTAGAGGTGGTGTTATAGATGTGTTAGAGATGGTGTTATAGATGTTGTTATAGATGTTGTTATAGATGTTGTTATAGATGGTGTTATAGATGTTGTTATAGATGGTGTTATAGATGTGTTATAGATGTTGTTATAGATGTTGTTATAGATGGTGTTATAGATGTGTTATAGATGTTGTTATAGATGTTGTTATAGATGTTGTTAGAGATGTTGTTATAGATGTTGTTATAGATGGTGTTATAGATGTTGTTAGAGATAGTCTTAGTCTTAGAGGTGGTGTTATAGATGTGTTAGAGATGGTGTTATAGATGTTGTTATAGATGGTGTTATAGATGTTGTTATAGATGGTGTTATAGATGTTGTTATAGATGGTGTTATAGATGTTGTTAGAGATAGTCTTAGTCTTAGAGGTGGTGTTATAGATGTGTTAGAGATGGTGTTATAGATGTTGTTATAGATGTTGTTATAGATGGTGTTATAGATGGTGTTATAGATGTTGTTATAGATGGTGTTATAGATGGTGTTATAGATGTTGTTATAGATGTTGTTATAGATGTTGTTATAGATGGTGTTATAGATGTTGTTATAGATGTTGTTATAGATGGTGTTATAGATGTTGTTAGAGATAGTCTTAGTCTTAGAGGTGGTGTTATAGATGGTGTTATAGATGTGTTAGAGATGGTGTTATAGATGGTGTTATAGATGTGTTAGAGATGTCATTAGAGATGGGCTCTGACGCTGGCTCTCTTCTCTCTTGTCATTTCTACAGAGGAGAGGAGGGGCCTGGACAGGAGGGGCTGGCAGGGAGGAGGAGGAGGAGGAGGATGGGTCTAGAATGATGATGAGGCTGATGATAATGACCATGATACTCATCATACTGATGAAGATGAGGCTAGACTGATGATGATGATGATGGTTTCTTTTTAAGGGTCTTTGGTTCAGTTTTAGTTCACATTGTTTGTATTTGTTGTTTATGTAGTTATGTGTTGTTCTTGTGGTAAAACACCTCAAGAAAACTGTGTTGTAAAAAGCTCTAAACAGATACCATGACTGACTGATGACATCATAATAAACAGATACCATGACTGATGATGACATCATAATAAACAGATACCATGACTGATGATGACATCATAATAAACAGATACCATGACTGATGATGACATCATAATAAACAGATACCATGACTGATGATGACATCATAATAAACAGATACCCTGACTGACTGATGACATCATAATAAACAGATACCATGACTGATGATGACATCATAATAAACAGATACCATGACTGATGACATCATAATAAACAGATACCATGACTGATGATGACATCATAATAAACAGATACCATGACTGATGATGACATCATAATAAACAGATACCATGACTGACTGATGACATCATAATAAACAGATACCATGACTGACTGATGACATCATAATAAACAGATACCATGACTGATGATGACATCATAATAAACAGATACCATGACTAATAAACAGATACCATGACTGATGACATCATAATAAACAGATACCATGACTGATGACATCATAATAAACAGATACCATGACTGATGACATCATAATAAACAGATACCATGACTGATGACATCATAATAAACAGATACCATGACTGATGATGACATCCTAATATACAGATACCATGACTGACATGATAATAAACAGATACCATGACTGACATCATCATAATAATAATAATAATAATAATAAGATGAAGCTAGAATAATGAAGAGGAATGTCTACATGCTAGTTATGCTTAACGTGGTTAACCGTGTTGTCCACCTCTGACGGTCGGTTAACTTGATGTGAGTTTGTTGTGTTTTAATTTGTTTTTATAAAACATAAAAGTCATGTGATGTGGTCTTTGACACCATGAAGCCTGTTAGTTTGACCTCTGACCCCTGACACCCCTCCTCCCTGACCCCCCTCCTCCCTGTCACGTACCTCCTCTTCCTCTGGGTGCATCCCTCTGACATCATCCCTCTGACATCATCAGACCCCTAGCCCTGACCCTAAACCTAACCCTGACCCCTAGTCCTGACCCTGACCCCTAGCCCTGACCTCTAGCCCTGACCCTGACCCCTAGTCCTGACCCTGACCCCTAGCCCTGACCCTAGCCCTGACCCTGTCATTCCTTCACCACCATCACTCCACTTCTCTTCTCAATAAAGGACATTTAGAAAACGATCTCACTGTCTCCTGACCTCTACCTTTTACCTTTTACCTGTACCTGTACCTGTCATTGTGTCATGCTGTGGTGAACCTTGGAACACCTGCTGAAGCAATGCTGAGGTCAAGCAGCTCCTAAGGTCCTGGCTGCCCTGCTAACCCTGCTAACCCTAACTCCTTAGAGGTGTTATAGATGTTGTTATGCAGGCCTCTCTGTAATAGTAGAGGCCTGCATTGTGGTGTGTTCTGTGTGTCTGACTCTTTCTCTCCTCTCTCCCTCCCTCTCTCTCTCTCTCTCTCCTCTCTCTCTTGCTCTCTCCTCTCTCTTTCAGAAAATTGAGAACGGCCGTTTCGCCAAATACAGATACTTCGCCCACGCCAAGGTCAACGAGTCGGACTTCCTGATGATCACTAAGAGGTGGGCGGAGTGCTGTGGTGGGAGGAGTCTGGTGTGGTGGGAGGAGTCTGGGTTAGAGGGGGGAGGAGTCTGAGTTAGAGGGGGAGGAGTCTGCTGGAGTGGGAGGAGTCTGAGTTAGAGGGGAGGAGTCTGGGTTAGAGAGGAGGAGTCTGGGTTAGAGGGGAGGAGTCTGGGTTAGAGGGGAGGAGTCTGGGTTAGAGGAGGAGGAGTCTGGGTTAGAGAGGAGGAGTCTGGGTTAGAGGGGAGGAGTCTGGGTTAGAGGGGGAGGAGTCTGGGTTAGAGGGGAGGAGTCTGGGTTAGAGGGGAGGAGTCTGGGTTAGAGAGGAGGAGTCTGGGTTAGAGAGGGAGGAGTCTGGGTTAGAGAGGAGGAGTCTGGGTTAGAGAGGAGGAGTCTGGGTTAGAGAGGAGGAGTCTGGGTTAGAGAGGAGGAGTCTGGGTTAGAGGGGAGGAGTCTGGGTTAGAGAGGAGGAGTCTGGGTTAGAGGGGAGGAGTCTGGGTTAGAGGGGAGGAGTCTGGGTTAGAGGGGGAGGAGTCTGGGTTAGAGAGGAGGAGTCTGGGTTAGAGGGGAGGAGTCTGGGTTAGAGGGGGAGGAGTCTGGGTTAGAGGGGGGAGGAGTCTGGGTTAGAGGGGGAGGAGTCTGGGTTAGAGGGGGAGGAGTCTGGGTTAGAGGGGAGGAGTCTGGGTTAGAGGGGAGGAGTCTGGGTTAGAGGGGGAGGAGTCTGGGTTAGAGAGGAGGAGTCTGGGTTAGAGAGGAGGAGTCTGGGTTAGAGGGGGAGGAGTCTGGGTTAGAGGGGGAGGAGTCTGGGTTAGAGGGGGAGGAGTCTGGGTTAGAGGAGGAGGAGTCTGGGTTAGAGGGGGAGGAGTCTGGGTTAGAGGGGAGGAGTCTGGGTTAGAGAGGAGGAGTCTGGGTTAGAGGGGAGGAGTCTGGGTTAGAGGGGGAGGAGTCTGGGTTAGAGGGGAGGAGTCTGGGTTAGAGAGGAGGAGTCTGGGTTAGAGGGGGGAGGAGTCTGGGTTAGAGGGGGAGGAGTCTGGGTTAGAGGGGGAGGAGTCTGGGTTAGAGAGGAGGAGTCTGGGTTAGAGAGGAGGAGTCTGGGTTAGAGGGGAGGAGTCTGGGTTAGAGAGGAGGAGTCTGGGTTAGAGAGGAGGAGTCTGGGTTAGAGAGGAGGAGTCTGGGTTAGAGAGGAGGAGTCTGGGTTAGAGAGGGGAGGAGTCTGGGTTAGAGGGGGAGGAGTCTGGGTTAGAGGGGAGGAGTCTGGGTTAGAGGGGGAGGAGTCTGGGTTAGAGAGGAGGAGTCTGGGTTAGAGGAGGAGGAGTCTGGGTTAGAGAGGGAGGAGTCTGGGTTAGAGGGGGAGGAGTCTGGGTTAGAGGGGAGGAGTCTGGGTTAGAGGGGGAGGAGTCTGGGTTAGAGAGGGGAGGAGTCTGGGTTAGAGAGGAGGAGTCTGGGTTAGAGGGGGAGGAGTCTGGGTTAGAGAGGGGAGGAGTCTGGGTTAGAGAGGAGGAGTCTGGGTTAGAGAGGAGGAGTCTGGGTTAGAGAGGAGGAGTCTGGGTTAGAGAGGAGGAGTCTGGGTTAGAGGGGGAGGAGTCTGGGTTAGAGGGGGAGGAGTCTGGGTTAGAGAGGAGGAGTCTGGGTTAGAGAGGAGGAGTCTGGGTTAGAGAGGAGGAGTCTGGGTTAGAGAGGAGGAGTCTGGGTTAGAGAGGAGGAGTCTGGGTTAGAGGGGGAGGAGTCTGGGTTAGAGAGGAGGAGTCTGGGTTAGAGAGGAGGAGTCTGGGTTAGAGAGGAGGAGTCTGGGTTAGAGGGGGAGGAGTCTGGGTTAGAGGGGGGAGGAGTCTGGGTTAGAGGGGGAGGAGTCTGGGTTAGAGAGGAGGAGTCTGGGTTAGAGAGGAGGAGTCTGGGTTAGAGGGGAGGAGTCTGGGTTAGAGGGGGAGGAGTCTGGGTTAGAGGGGAGGAGTCTGGGTTAGAGGGGGAGGAGTCTGGGTTAGAGAGGAGGAGTCTGGGTTAGAGGGGGAGGAGTCTGGGTTAGAGAGGAGGAGTCTGGGTTAGAGAGGGGAGGAGTCTGGGTTAGAGAGGAGGAGTCTGGGTTAGAGGGGGAGGAGTCTGGGTTAGAGAGGAGGAGTCTGGGTTAGAGAGGAGGAGTCTGGGTTAGAGGGGGGAGGAGTCTGGGTTAGAGAGGGAGGAGTCTGGGTTAGAGAGGAGGAGTCTGGGTTAGAGAGGAGGAGTCTGGGTTAGAGGGGAGGAGTCTGGGTTAGAGAGGAGGAGTCTGGGTTAGAGAGGAGTCTGGGTTAGAGAGGAGGAGTCTGGGTTAGAGAGGAGGAGTCTGGGTTAGAGGGGAGGAGTCTGGGTTAGAGAGGAGGAGTCTGGGTTAGAGGGGAGGAGTCTGGGTTAGAGAGGAGGAGTCTGGGTTAGAGAGGAGTCTGGGTTAGAGAGGAGGAGTCTGGGTTAGAGAGGAGGAGTCTGGGTTAGAGGGGGAGGAGTCTGGGTTAGAGGGGAGGAGTCTGGGTTAGAGGGGAGGAGTCTGGGTTAGAGAGGAGGAGTCTGGGTTAGAGAGGAGGAGTCTGGGTTAGAGAGGGAGGAGTCTGGGTTAGAGAGGAGGAGTCTGGGTTAGAGAGGAGGAGTCTGGGTTAGAGGGAGGAGTCTGGGTTAGAGGGGGAGGAGTCTGGGTTAGAGAGGAGGAGTCTGGGTTAGAGAGGAGGAGTCTGGGTTAGAGGGGAGGAGTCTGGGTTAGAGGGGAGGAGTCTGGGTTAGAGAGGAGGAGTCTGGGTTAGAGAGGAGGAGTCTGGGTTAGAGAGGAGGAGTCTGGGTTAGAGAGGGAGGAGTCTGGGTTAGAGAGGAGGAGTCTGAGGGGGAGGAGTCTGGGTTAGAGAGGAGGAGTCTGGGTTAGAGGGGGAGGAGTCTGGGTTAGAGGGGGAGGAGTCTGGGTTAGAGGGGGAGGAGTCTGGGTTAGAGAGGAGGAGTCTGGGTTAGAGGGGGAGGAGTCTGGGTTAGAGAGGAGGAGTCTGGGTTAGAGGGGGAGGAGTCTGGGTTAGAGAGGAGGAGTCTGGGTTAGAGAGGAGGAGTCTGGGTTAGAGAGGAGGAGTCTGGGTTAGAGGGGGAGGAGTCTGGGTTAGAGAGGGAGGAGTCTGGGTTAGAGGAGGAGGAGTCTGGGTTAGAGAGGAGGAGTCTGGGTTAGAGGCGAGGAGTCTGGGTTAGAGGGGGGAGGAGTCTGGGTTAGAGAGGAGGAGTCTGGGTTAGAGAGGAGGAGTCTGGGTTAGAGAGGAGGAGTCTGGGTTAGAGAGGAGGAGTCTGGGTTAGAGAGGAGGAGTCTGGGTTAGAGAGGAGGAGTCTGGGTTAGAGAGGAGGAGTCTGGGTTAGAGGGGAGGAGTCTGGGTTAGAGAGGAGGAGTCTGGGTTAGAGGGGGAGGAGTCTGGGTTAGAGAGGAGGAGTCTGGGTTAGAGAGGAGGAGTCTGGGTTAGAGGGGGAGGAGTCTGGGTTAGAGAGGAGGAGTCTGGGTTAGAGAGGAGGAGTCTGGGTTAGAGAGGAGGAGTCTGGGTTAGAGGGGGGAGGAGTCTGGGTTAGAGGGGAGGAGTCTGGGTTAGAGAGGAGGAGTCTGGGTTAGAGGGGGAGGAGTCTGGGTTAGAGGGGAGGAGTCTGGGTTAGAGAGGAGGAGTCTGGGTTAGAGGAGGAGTCTGGGTTAGAGAGGAGGAGTCTGGGTTAGAGAGGAGGAGTCTGGGTTAGAGAGGAGGAGTCTGGGTTAGAGAGGAGGAGTCTGGGTTAGAGAGGAGGAGTCTGGGTTAGAGAGGAGGAGTCTGGGTTAGAGAGGAGGAGTCTGGGTTAGAGAGAGGAGGAGTCTGGGTTAGAGAGGAGGAGTCTGGGTTAGAGGGGGAGGAGTCTGGGTTAGAGGGGGAGGAGTCTGGGTTAGAGGGGGAGGAGTCTGGGTTAGAGAGGAGGAGTCTGGGTTAGAGGGGAGGAGTCTGGGTTAGAGAGGAGGAATCTGGGTTAGAGAGGAGGAGTCTGGGTTAGAGGGGGAGGAGTCTGGGTTAGAGAGGAGGAGTCTGGGTTAGAGGGGAGGAGTCTGGGTTAGAGAGGGAGGAGTCTGGGTTAGAGAGGAGGAGTCTGGGTTAGAGAGGAGGAGTCTGGGTTAGAGAGGAGGAGTCTGGGTTAGAGAGGAGGAGTCTGGGTTAGAGAGGAGGAGTCTGGGTTAGAGGGGAGGAGTCTGGGTTAGAGGGGGAGGAGTCTGGGTTAGAGGGGGAGGAGTCTGGGTTAGAGGGGGAGGAGTCTGGGTTAGAGGGGGAGGAGTCTGGGTTAGAGGGGAGGAGTCTGGGTTAGAGGGGAGGAGTCTGGGTTAGAGGGGGAGGAGTCTGGGTTAGAGAGGAGGAGTCTGGGTTAGAGAGGAGGAGTCTGGGTTAGAGAGGAGGAGTCTGGGTTAGAGGGGAGGAGTCTGGGTTAGAGGGGGAGGAGTCTGGGTTAGAGGGGGAGGAGTCTGGGTTAGAGGGGGAGGAGTCTGGGTTAGAGGGGGAGGAGTCTGGGTTAGAGAGGAGGAGTCTGGGTTAGAGGGGGAGGAGTCTGGGTTAGAGGGGGAGGAGTCTGGGTTAGAGAGGAGGAGTCTAGGTTAGAGAGGAGGAGTCTGGGTTAGAGGGGAGGAGTCTGGGTTAGAGAGGGAGGAGTCTGGGTTAGAGAGGAGGAGTCTGGGTTAGAGAGGAGGAGTCTGGGTTAGAGGGGGGAGGAGTCTGGGTTAGAGGGGGAGGAGTCTGGGTTAGAGGGGGAGGAGTCTGGGTTAGAGGGGAGGAGTCTGGGTTAGAGGGGGAGGAGTCTGGGTTAGAGAGGAGGAGTCTGGGTTAGAGGGGGAGGAGTCTGGGTTAGAGGGGGAGGAGTCTGGGTTAGAGAGGAGGAGTCTGGGTTAGAGGGGGAGGAGTCTGGGTTAGAGAGGAGGAGTCTGGGTTAGAGAGGAGGAGTCTGGGTTAGAGAGGAGGAGTCTGAGTTAGAGAGGGAGGAGTCTGGGTTAGAGAGGAGGAGTCTGGGTTAGAGGGGAGGAGTCTGGGTTAGAGAGGAGGAGTCTGGGTTAGAGAGGGAGGAGTCTGGGTTAGAGAGGAGGAGTCTGGGTTAGAGGGGAGGAGTCTGGGTTAGAGAGGAGGAGTCTGGGTTAGAGAGGAGGAGTCTGGGTTAGAGAGGAGGAGTCTGGGTTAGAGAGGAGGAGTCTGGGTTAGAGAGGAGGAGTCTGGGTTAGAGGGGAGGAGTCTGGGTTAGAGAGGAGGAGTCTGGGTTAGAGAGGAGGAGTCTGGGTTAGAGGGGGAGGAGTCTGGGTTAGAGGGGGAGGAGTCTGGGTTAGAGAGGAGGAGTCTGGGTTAGAGGGGAGGAGTCTGGGTTAGAGGGGAGGAGTCTGGGTTAGAGAGGAGGAGTCTGGGTTAGAGGGGGAGGAGTCTGGGTTAGAGAGGAGGAGTCTGGGTTAGAGGGGAGGAGTCTGGGTTAGAGGGGAGGAGTCTGGGTTAGAGAGGGAGGAGTCTGGGTTAGAGGGGAGGAGTCTGGGTTAGAGAGGAGGAGTCTGGGTTAGAGGGGGAGGAGTCTGGGTTAGAGGGGGAGGAGTCTGGGTTAGAGGGGGAGGAGTCTGGGTTAGAGAGGAGGAGTCTGGGTTAGAGGGGAGGAGTCTGGGTTAGAGGAGGAGGAGTCTGGGTTAGAGGGGGAGGAGTCTGGGTTAGAGGGGGAGGAGTCTGGGTTAGAGAGGAGGAGTCTGGGTTAGAGGGGGAGGAGTCTGGGTTAGAGGGGAGGAGTCTGGGTTAGAGAGGAGGAGTCTGGGTTAGAGAGGAGGAGTCTGGGTTAGAGGGGGAGGAGTCTGGGTTAGAGAGGAGGAGTCTGGGTTAGAGAGGAGGAGTCTGGGTTAGAGGGGAGGAGTCTGGGTTAGAGGGGGAGGAGTCTGGGTTAGAGAGGAGGAGTCTGGGTTAGAGAGGAGGAGTCTGGGTTAGAGAGGAGGAGTCTGGGTTAGAGAGGAGGAGTCTGGGTTAGAGAGGAGGAGTCTGGGTTAGAGAGGAGGAGTCTGGGTTAGAGGGGAGGAGTCTGGGTTAGAGAGGAGGAGTCTGGGTTAGAGAGGAGGAGTCTGGGTTAGAGAGGGAGGAGTCTGGGTTAGAGGGGGGAGGAGTCTGGGTTAGAGGGGGAGGAGTCTGGGTTAGAGAGGAGGAGTCTGGGTTAGAGGGGAGGAGTCTGGGTTAGAGAGGAGGAGTCTGGGTTAGAGAGGAGGAGTCTGGGTTAGAGGGGGAGGAGTCTGGGTTAGAGGGGGAGGAGTCTGGGTTAGAGGGGAGGAGTCTGGGTTAGAGAGGAGGAGTCTGGGTTAGAGGGGGAGGAGTCTGGGTTAGAGGGGGAGGAGTATGGGTTAGAGGGGGAGGAGTCTCACTTTGTTTATTGCATTTTTCGAGAACATACAATTATGAACATAACATTTATGAAAATAAACAGGTACATATACTCTATAGAGAGGCTTCATACAAAAGTGACAAATGACTATAATACGTTTCTGTGTGGAGGTGGAGATGCTTATGAACACAGTCTAACATCACTCACTCTGTGTCCTGTCTGTCTGCCTGTCTGTCTGCCTGTCTGTCTGTCTGTCTGCCTGTCTCTCTCTCTGTGTCCTGTCTGTCTGCCTCTCTCTCTGTCTGTCTGTCTGCCTGTCTCTCTCTCTGTCTGCCTGTCTGCCCGTCTGTCTGCCTGTCTGCCCGTCTGTCTGCCTGTCTGCCCGTCTGTCTGCCCGTCTGTCTGCCTGTCTGCCCGTCTGTCTGCCTGTCTCTCTCTCTGTCTGTCTGCCTGTCTGCCCGTCTGTTTGCCTGTCTCTCTCTCTGTCTGTCTGTCTGCCTGTCTCTCTCTCTGTCTGTCTGTCTGCCTGTCTGCCCGTCTGTTTACCTGTCTCTCTCTCTGTCTGTCTGTCTGTCTGCCTGTCTCTCTCTCTGCCTGTCTGCCTGTCTGCCCGTCTGTCTGCCCGTCTGTCTGCCTGTCTGTCTGTCTGCCCGTCTGTCTGCCCGTCTGTCTGTCTGCCCGTCTGTTTGCCCGTCTGTCTGCCCGTCTGTCTGTCTGTCTGCCTATCTGCCTGTCTGTCTGTCTGTCTGTCTGCCTGTCTCTCTCTCTGTCTGTCTGTCTGCCTGTCTGCCCGTCTGTTTGCCTGTCTCTCTCTCTGTCTGTCTGTCTGTCTGTCTGCCTGTCTCTCTCTCTGCCTGTCTGCCCGTCTGTCTGCCCGTCTGTCTGCCTGTCTGTCTGTCTGCCCGTCTGTCTGCCCGTCTGTCTGTCTGCCCGTCTGTTTGCCCGTCTGTCTGCCCGTCTGTCTGTCTGTCTGCCTATCTGCCTGTCTGCCTGTCTGTCTGTCTGTCTGCCTGTCTCTCTGTCTATCTGTCTGTCTCTCTGTCTGTCTGTCTGCCTGTCTGTCTATTGTCTTCTCAGAGGGGTGTTCTTCGTAACCAAGGGAACCTTTGGTCAGCTGACCTGTGAGTGGCAGTATCTGTTTGATGAGTTCACCAAGGAGCCAATGGTGGTGGAGGGGAGGCGGCTCCGCATCGAGGCTAAGGTACCTTCAACTGGGCTGGGCTGGGCTGGGCTGGGCTGGGCTGGGCTGGGCTGGGCTGGGGACACATCCACCATAGCTGCAGTAACAGTACAATACTTACCCTCACCTGTGTGTGTGTGTGTGTGTGTGTGTCTGTGTGTCTGTGTGTGTGTGTGTGTGTGTGTGTTACAGGAGAGGGTGAAGTCTGTGTTTCACGCCAAAGAGTTTGGGAAGATCATCAACTTCAAGTCTCCTGAGATAGCAGGGGTGAGTACACACACACACAACATTCTGGAAAGAACAGTCTTAAAAAGGTGATCCTGCAAGGAAGTCAGTCCGACCTCATCTATTTACGCGGAAATTAATCAAGTTGGAACCCCAAAAATGCCAATTCTCTTCCTTTTTTGTCTGTATGGCAGTGAAATCCCTAATTTCATCACCTCGAGGATGACAAAAACTATCATATGGTGTCGCGAATAGGTCTAAAATTATATTCAAAGAGGTCTAAAAAAGGTCTAAAAAGGTCTTAAATTTGACTTGTTGAAACTTGTAGGTGGTATGTAGGTGGTATGGCATGCATACGTTATCCATCTGTGTAAATGTAGGTTGTATAAAAAGAGCTGATGCATAATAAACGTTATGATAATTGTTGAGGCGCCTCTTGCTAAGATGTTTCTAAGACGATAAATAATATCACAGCACTGGTTTATCAGGTGTAATGTGGCTTGATATGCTGCTGTCCCTAACAACGACAACACCCAGGATTAGGACCTCAAAATGGGTGAAAAGTTGAACGCAGTACCGCGAACATCCACCGGATGGCAGACCAGACCCGACCCGACCCGACCGACCCAGACCAGACCAGACCAGACCCAGACCAGACCAGACCAGACCAGACCCAGACCAGACCAGACCCAGACCAGACCCAGACCAGACCCAGACCAGACCCAGACCAGACCCAGACCAGACCCAGACCAGACCCAGACCCGACCCGACCGACCCAGACTAGACCAGACCAGACCAGACCCAGACCAGACCAGACCAGACCCAGACCAGACCCAGACCAGACCAGACCAGACCCAGACCAGACCAGACCCAGACCCAGGCCAGACCCAGACCAGACCCAGACCAGACCCAGACCAGACCAGACCCAGACCAAACCAGACCCAGACCAGACCCAGACCAGACCAGACCCAGACCAGACCCAACCCGACCCGACCCAGACCAGACCAGACCCAGACCAGACCCAGACCAGACCAGACCAGGACCAGACCCAGACCAGACTCAGACCAGACCCAGACCAGACCAGACCCAGATCCAGACCAGACCAGACCCAGACCCAGACCAGACCCAGACCAGACCCAGACCAGACCCAGACCAGACCAGACCCAGACCCAGACCAGACCCAGACCAGACCCAGACCCAGACCAGACCAGACCCAGACCCAGACCCAGACCCGACCCGACCCACACCAGACCAGACCCAGACCCAGACCAGACCAGACCCAGACCAGACTCAGACCAGACCCAGACCAGACCAGACCCAGATCCAGACCAGACCAGACCCAGACCAGACCCAGACCAGATCCAGACCAGACCAGACCCGACCCGACCGACCCAGACCAGACCAGACCCAACCCGACCCGACCCAGACCAGATCCAGACCAGACCCAGACCAGACCCAGACCAGACCCAGACCAGATCCAGACCAGACCCAGACCAGACCCGACCCGACCGACCCAGACTAGACCAGACCCAGACCAGATCCAGACCAGACCAGACCCGACCCGACCGACCCAGACCAGACCAGACCCAGACCAGACCCAGACCAGACCAGACCCAGACCAGACCCAGACCAGACCCAGACCAGACCAGACCCAGACCAGACCAGACCCAGACCAGACCCAGACCAGACCCGACCCGACCGACCCAGACTAGACTAGACCAGACCAGGACCAGACCCAGACCAGACCCAGACCCAGACCAGACCAGACGCAGACCAGACCAGACCACACCAGACCCAGACCAGACCCGACCAGACCAGACCCAGACCCAGACCCGACCCGACCCACACCAGACCAGACCCAGACCCAGACCAGACCAGACCCAGACCAGACCAGACCCGACCCGACCGACCCAGACCAGACCCAGACCAGACCAGACCCAGACCAGACCAGACTCAGACCCAGACCAGACCAGACCCAGACCAGACCAGACCCAGACCAGACCCAGACCAGACCCAGACCAGACCAGACCAGACCAGACCCAGACCCAGACCAGACCCAGACCAGACCCAGACCAGACCAGACCCAGACCAGACCAGACCAGACCCAGACCCAGACCAGACCAGACCCAGACCAGACCCAGACCAGACCCAGACCAGACCAGACCAGACCAGACCAGACTAGACCCAGACCCAGACCAGACCCAGACCAGACCAGACCCAGACCCAGACCAGACCCAGACCAGACCCAGACCAGACCAGACCAGACCCAGACCCAGACCAGACCAGACCAGATCCAGACCAGACCCAGACCCAGACCAGACCAGACCCAGACCAGACCAGACCAGACCAGACCCGACCCGACCCGACCCGATGTGCATTGATGCCATGCGATTAAAAGAAATGTGAACGGGGCTTAGGTGGCGTAGCGGGTTAAGCTTAGGTGGCGTAGCGGGTTAAGCTTAGGTGGCGTAGCGGGTTAAGCTTAGGTGGCGTAGCGGGTTAAGCTTAGGTGGCGTAGCGGGTTAAGCTTAGGTGGCGTAGCGGGTTAAGCTTAGGTGGCGTAGCGGGTTAAGCTTAGGTGGCGTAGCGGGTTAAGCTTAGGTGGCGTAGCGGGTTAAGCTTAGGTGGCGTAGCGGGTTAAGCTTAGGTGGCGTAGCGGGTTAAGCTTAGGTGGCGTAGCGGGTTAAGCTTAGGTGGCGTAGCGGGTTAAGCTTAGGTGGCGTAGCGGGTTAAGCTTAGGTGGCGTAGCGGGTTAAGCTTAGGTGGCGTAGCGGGTTAGGCTTAGGTGGCGTAGCGGGTTAAGCTTAGGTGGCGTAGCGGGTTAAGCTTAGGTGGCGTAGCGGGTTAAGCTTAGGTGGCGTAGCGGGTTAAGCTTAGGTGGCGTAGCGGGTTAAGCTTAGGTGGCGTAGCGGGTTAGGCTTAGGTGGCGTAGCGGGTTAAGCTTAGGTGGCGTAGCGGGTTAAGCTTAGGTGGCGTAGCGGGTTAAGCTTAGGTGGCGTAGCGGGTTAAGCTTAGGTGGCGTAGCGGGTTAAGCTTAGGTGGCGTAGCGGGTTAAGCTTAGGTGGCGTAGCGGGTTAAGCTTAGGTGGCGTAGCGGGTGAAGCTTAGGTGGCGTAGCGGGTTAAGCTTAGGTGGCGTAGCGGGTTAAGCTTAGGTGGCGTAGCGGGTTAAGCTTAGGTGGCGTAGCGGGTTAAGCTTAGGTGGCGTAGCGGGTTAAGCTTAGGTGGCGTAGCGGGTTAAGCTTAGGTGGCGTAGCGGGTGAAGCTTAGGTGGCGTAGCGGGTGAAGCTTAGGTGGCGTAGCGGGTGAAGCTTAGGTGGCGTAGCGGGTTAAGCTTAGGTGGCGTAGCGGGTGAAGCTTAGGTGGCGTAGCGGGTTAAGCTTAGGTGGCGTAGCGGGTTAAGCTTAGGTGGCGTAGCGGGTTAAGCTTAGGTGGCGTAGCGGGTTAAGCTTAGGTGGCGTAGCGGGTTAAGCTTAGGTGGCGTAGCGGGTTAAGCTTAGGTGGCGTAGCGGGTTAAGCTTAGGTGGCGTAGCGGGTTAAGCTTAGGTGGCGTAGCGGGTTAAGCTTAGGTGGCGTAGCGGGTTAAGCTTAGGTGGCGTAGCGGGTTAAGCTGAGGTGGCGTAGCGGGTTAAGCTTAGGTGGCGTAGCGGGTTACCCAGACCCAGACCAGACCCAGACCAGACCCAGACTTAGGTGGCGTAGCGGGTTAAGCTGAGGTGGCGTAGCGGGTTAAGCTGAGGTGGCGTAGCGGGTTAAGCTTAGGTGGCGTAGCGGGTTAAGCTTAGGTGGCGTAGCGGGTTAAGCTTAGGTGGCGTAGCGGGTTAAGCTGAGGTGGCGTAGCGGGTTAAGCTGAGGTGGCGTAGCGGGTGAAGCTGAGGTGGCGTAGCGGGTTAAGCTTAGGTGGCGTAGCGGGTTAAGCTGAGGTGGCGTAGCGGGTTAAGCTGAGGTGGCGTAGCGGGTTAAGCTGAGGTGGCGTAGCGGGTGAAGCTGAGGTGGCGTAGCGGGTTAAGCTTAGGTGGCGTAGCGGGTTAAGCTTAGGTGGCGTAGCGGGTTAAGCTGAGGTGGCGTAGCGGGTTAAGCTTAGGTGGCGTAGCGGGTTAAGCTTAGGTGGCGTAGCGGGTTAAGCTCAGGTGGCGTAGCGGGTTAAGCTTAGGTGGCGTAGCGGGTTAGGCTGAGGTGGCGTAGCGGGTTAAGCTGAGGTGGCGTAGCGGGTTAAGCTCAGGTGGCGTAGCGGGTTAAGCTTAGGTGGCGTAGCGGGTTAGGCTGAGGTGGCGTAGCGGGTTAAGCTGAGGTGGCGTAGCGGCTTAAGCTTAGGTGGCGTAGCGGGTTAAGCTGAGGTGGCGTAGCGGGTTAAGCTGAGGTGGCGTAGCGGGTTAAGCTGAGGTGGCGTAGCGGGTTAAGCTTAGGTGGCATAGCGGGTTAAGCTGAGGTGGCGTAGCGGGTTAAGCTGAGGTGGCGTAGCGGGTTAAGCTTAGGTGGCGTAGCGGGTTAAGCTGAGGTGGCGTAGCGGGTTAAGCTTAGGTGGCGTAGCGGGTTAAGCTGAGGTGGCGTAGCGGGTTAAGCTGAGGTGGCGTAGCGGGTGAAGCTTAGGTGGCGTAGCGGGTTAAGCTGAGGTGGCGTAGCGGGTTAAGCTGAGGTGGCGTAGCGGGTTAAGCTGAGGTGGCGTAGCGGGTTAAGCTTAGGTGGCGTAGCGGGTTAAGCTGAGGTGGCGTAGCGGGTTAAGCTTAGGTGGCGTAGCGGGTTAAGCTTAGGTGGCGTAGCGGGTTAAGCTGAGGTGGCGTAGCGGGTTAAGCTTAGGTGGCGTAGCGGGTTAAGCTGAGGTGGCGTAGCGGGTTAAGCTGAGGCGGCGTAGCGGGTTAAGCTGAGGTGGCGTAGCGGGTTAACCACCAGGTGGCGTAGCGGGTTAAGCTGAGGTGGCGTAGCGGGTTAACCACCAGGTGGCGTAGCGGGTTAAGCTGAGGTGGCGTAGCGGGTTAACCACCAGGTGGCGTAGCGGGTTAACCACCAGGTGGCGTAGCGGGTTAAGCTGAGGTGGCGTAGCGGGTTAACCACCAGGTGGCGTAGCGGGTTAACCACCAGGTGGCGTAGCGGGTTAACCACCAGGTGGCGTAGCGGGTTAACCACCAGGTGGCGTAGCGGGTTAAGCTGAGGTGGCGTAGCGGGTTAACCACCAGGTGGCGTAGCGGGTTAACCACCAGGTGGCGTAGCGGGTTAACCACCAGGTGGCGTAGCGGGTTAACCACCAGGTGGCGTAGCGGGTTAACCACCAGGTGGCGTAGCGGGTTAACCACCAGGTGGCGTAGCGGGTTAACCACCAGGTGGCGTAGCGGGTTAACCACCAGGTGGCGTAGCGGGTTAACCACCAGGTGGCGTAGCGGGTTAACCACCAGGTGGCGTAGCGGGTTAACCACCAGGTGGCGTAGCGGGTTAACCACCAGGTGGCGTAGCGGGTTAACCACCAGGTGGCGTAGCGGGTTAACCACCAGGTGGCGTAGCGGGTTAACCACCAGGTGGCGTAGCGGGTTAACCACCAGGTGGCGTAGCGGGTTAACCACCAGGTGGCGTAGCGGGTTAACCACCAGGTGGCGTAGCGGGTTAACCACCAGGTGGCGTAGCGGGTTAAGCTGAGGTGGCGTAGCGGGTTAAGCTGAGGTGGCGTAGCGGGTTAAGCTGAGGTGGCGTAGCGGGTTAAGCTGAGGTGGCGTAGCGGGTTAAGCTGAGGTGGCGTAGCGGGTTAAGCTGAGGTGGCGTAGCGGGTTAAGCTTAGGTGGCGTAGCGGATTAAGCTTAGGTGGCGTAGCGGGTTAAGCTGAGGTGGCGTAGCGGGTTAAGCTGAGGTGGCGTAGCGGGTTAAGCTGAGGTGGCGTAGCGGGTTAAGCTGAGGTGGCGTAGCGGGTTAAGCGTGGACCATGTAGCTGCAGGGTTTGGTACGTGTTTACATGACTCTCGCCCCAATCTGAATATTGAGCATATTCTGATTAATACAGGAATATGATTAATACAGGAATATGATTAATACAGGAATATGATTAATACAGGAATATGGTTAATACAGGAATATGATTAATACAGGAATATGATTAATACAGGAATATGATTAATACAGGAATATGGTTAATACAGGAATATGATTAATACAGGAATATGATTAATACAGGAATATGATTAATACAGGAATATGATTAATACAGGAATATGGTTAATACAGGAATATGATTAATACAGGAATATGATTAATACAGGAATATGGTTAATACAGGAATATGATTAATACAGGAATATGGTTAATACAGGAATATGGTTAATACAGGAATATGGTTAATACAGGAATATGGTGTGCATGTAAACGCAGTCATTGTGTTAGCGCCCCATACTACAACAGCTTGTATTATGTGTGTGTGTGTGTGTGTGTGTGTGTGTGTGTGTGTGTGTGTGTGTGTGTGTGTGTGTGTGTGTGTGTGTGTGTGTGTGTCTCTCTCTCTCTGTGTGTGTGTGTGTGTGTGTGTGTGTGTGTGTGTGTGTGTGTGTCTCTCTCTCTCTCTCTCTCTCTGTGTGTGTGTGTGTACAGTGGGTCCTGGCTAAGCTGGAGGACGCCAGGGAGAGTCTGCCGCTGCCCTGGGACCACCGAGAGACCGCCTCTTAATGCACCACACACACACACACACCCCACACCCCCTCTAATTTCTTTGTTTTAGTTTTTCTAAAGATGTTAATGCTGAGAAGGTTTTGTGCGAGAAGCATGCTATTTTTATACAGGACAGCTGCTGTACACTGATTTAAGATAAGTAGGTGTGTGTGTGTGTGTGTGTGTGTGTGTGTGTGTGTGTGTGTGTGTGTGTGTGTGTGTGTGTGTGTGTGTGTGTGTGTGTGTCTAACCTATATTAAAGATGATCTATGGATGATTGTCATGTTTTTATACAGCAGGTATGCAAACGCCCGATCTTAATGAACTGTCATGTTGTGGAGAGAAAATGTATTTAAAATAATCACTGATATTATTATAATAATTCTGATCACGCTGTGTTCTGGTGTTGGGCTGGTTTGGTGTTTAACCTCCGTCAGCAGAGACACTCTGACGTTTTTAATGAAATAAAATGTAAAATGTGTTTCATGTTTGTTGTTGTGTCTCTCTGTCCATGGGCTCAGTATCGTACATGTGAAGACACACACACACACAGACACAGATACACACAGATACACACACACACACACAGACACAGATACACAGATACACACACACACACAGACACAGATACACACAGATACACACACACACACAGACACAGATACACAGATACACACAGTACACACACAGATACACACAGATAGATACACAGATACACACAGTACACACACAGATACACACACACACACACAGACACAGATACACACAGTACACACACACAGATACACACAGATACACAGACACGAAAGTATAACAATTTATTGTAAGGCAGCATAAATATATTTTTTAATTTCTCTCTCAAAGAAACTACATAGAAATGCACTATATAGAAAACATCATATTGAATAAGAAAACATAGTCACAATCTATGAACACACATTTCTTTCATTGCAGTTAGTTAGTTAGTTATTGTTGGAACATATTTACGTTAAAGAGGAAATCTGAGATTCAAACAACAGCAAACCGTGTGTTCCAGGATCACTAGCCATAGGTATGTATGTCAATGCTATACCAAGGTATATCTATACATATATATATATATGTCAGTTCTATACGTATATACACTGGCGGACTCAGGGGGGGGGGGGGGGGCAGGGGGTGTATCATTTATATATAAAGCCTGAATGTCGAGCCCTGGTATAACTGTTCTCCAGGGCCTTTTGTCCTCTATAAGGTGGTGGTAAGTTGAAGTTTGTGGTGTCGCAGAAAAAAAAGCACATTTCATGACCCATCTGGGCTACGCCCCGGATCTCCTGCAATCCTAAATCCGCCCCTGGTCCATGACGCATCATAGCTCTTTGCTCACTGATGGGGTCCCATGTTGTGCAGTAGGTGCCCTTTTTTCTACCTTTTTTTCTTTTCTCCCCTGCCCTTCAAACAGCCTGAGTCCGCCACTGTATATATATATATCAGAACTATACGTATATATATATATATATATATATATCAGAACTATACGTATATATATATATCAGAACTATACGTATATATATATACATATCAGAACTATACGTATATATATATATATACGAACTATACGTATGTGAGTCATTTAAATATCCAAAAATGTGATCCCAGATTGCCCCTTTAAGGTACGACATGAAACAACGTGTTTGGAAACTGTCCTCCCCTTCATCACCATGACAACCACCACGACATCACTGACCTTGTCTCAGACAGCCTCTACTGTACCTAATAAAGTGGCCGGTGAGTGTATAAATATATATGTATGTATCTCACAGGTTTGTACTGATATATAGGCAGGCACACATGGAGAGAAGATTACTAGTATATCTATTAAAAACTATTTGACTAAAAACCCAAATGAATTGTAGCTAAAACCTAAAACCTAAAACCACACTTAAGCGTTGGGCCCTCCCTGTGGTAAGGTCGTCCTGAGTGTTAAACATACGTTTCTACGTTTCTACGTACGTCAGATCACCTAAAAGGGTTCTACATGGAACTCAAAAGGGTTCTTCAGGGTTCCCCGACAGGGACAACATGAAGACACTTTTTTTTCTAAGAGCGTAGTGGTTGTTACCCCTCCCTCCCCCCTCTCCCTCCCTCCCTACACCAGGTTAAACTCCTGCAGGTTGTGACGTAGGATGGTGTCTTTAACAGCCCCTCCTCCTCCCTCCCTCCCCCCCTCCTCCTCCCTCCCTCCCTCCCCTCCTCCCTCCTCCTCCCTCCCTCCCCTCCTCCCTCCCTCCCCTCCCCTCCTCCCTCCCTCCCCTCCCCTCCTCCCTCCCTCCCTCCCTCCCCTCCCTCCCTCTCCTCCTCCCTCCCTCCCCTCCTCCCTCCCCTCCCTCCCTCCCTCCTCCCCTCCCTCCCTCCCTCCCTACACCAGGTTAAACTCCTGCAGGTTGTGGCGCAGGATGGTGTCCTTCACGGCGGTGAAGACAAAGCGGATGTTCTCTGTGTCGGTGGCGCAGGTGAAGTGGGAGTAGATGGTCTTCTTCTCTGGGTTCTGCTCCTGGTACATCCTCAGGATGAACTCCCGCGCCGCCTTGGGGTCCCCCGGGGGGCCTGGGGACACACACACACACACACTCGTTAGACCACACCGTGTGTGTGTGTGTGTGTGGGGAGGGGGGGGACGACGACACGCTGTTAGACCTCTATCTATCTATCTCTATCTATCTATCTAACCCTATCTACCTACCTACCTACCTATCTATCTATCTATCTAACCCTATCTAACTACCTCCCTCCCTCCCTACCTACCTACCTACCTACCTGTCTATCTACCTACCTACCTACCTATCTATCTATATAACTATCTATTGGCTTTTGAAGACAGTGAAAGTGGTAATTTTCTTAAAGAACGTATTATTATTTACATATTAGGGAAAAAAGAAAATGTAAACAAAGACTGCTATTACTTCTTGTCACATGCCAATGACTGTTTGCAATAAAAAGATTTGTAAAAAAAAAAGAATACAGACATGACAACAGTGACTTGACTAAACCGTCTTTAGGGATTTTGTTTTCGCCGGTTGGACATTTTGAAACACAGCTAAATGAATCCTGCCAGTTAACCTGCTATGTACCATGTTAGCTCTGAGGTATACATCACCATGGTTACTGAGCAGGGATTCCTTTAAGCCACAATCAGGGAACGGAACTCTCACAGAAATTAGCGAGACTTATCAAAGTAAGCCTGGATGTTGGTTTAACGACATTGATGGAACACTCCCCTGGTCAGCTTGCTGTGGCAGCGGCCTTCAAAATAGCCTGAGTCAAGTCTCTCCTCAAGAAACCAACCCTTGACCCGTCCTCTGTCCACAACTACAGACCGGTATCCCTTCTCTCCTTCCCTTCCAAAACCCTTGAACGCGCGGCATCTAAACAACTGACTGACTATCTCCATATGCATGGTCCAGTGTGGAACCCCTGCCCGCTCACTCCGCTCCTCCACCTCGGCTGGCCGACTGGCCCCACCTCCTCTACACAGCAGTCGGGCTGCCCGATCACGTCTCTTCACAACACTGGCTCCCCGCTGGTGGAATGAGAAACGAATGGTGGATTGCTGATTCACATGCTCAGTATTTAAATGTATTGATTGTAAGTCGCTTTGGAATAAGGCGTCTGCTAAATGCCAAAAATGTAAATGTAAATGTAGACCCCCACCAATCCGGCTTCACGGCTGGGCACTCCACTGAGACTGCTCTCCTTGCTGTCACAGAGGCCCTCCACTCTGCTCAAGCTTCCTCCCTCTCCTCTGTTCTCATTCTCCTGGACCTGTCTGCTGCCTTCCACACAGTCAACCACCAGATCCTTCTCTCCATCCTCTCAGACCTGGGCATCTCTGGCACCGCACACTCCTGGTTTTCTTCCTACCTGGCGGATCGCTCCTACCAGGTGACCTGGAGAGAATCGGTCTTCTCCACGAACCCTCACCACTGGGGTCCCTCAGGGCTCTGTCCTAGGGCCCTTACTGTTCTCCCTCTATACCAAGTCTCTTGGCTCGGTAATCTCTTCACACAGGTTCTCCTAACACAGCTACGCAGACGACACTCAACTCTTCCTGTCCTTCCCCCCCTCTGACCTACATGTGGCAACACATGTCTCTGCATGTCTCGCTGACATTTCAACATGGATGTCAGACCACCATCTCAAGCTCAATCTTAACAAGACTGGGCTCCTCTTCATCCCGGGAAAAGCCTGCCTGGTCATCTCCCGCCTTGATTACTGCAACATACTCCTGGCTGGGCTCCCCGCCTCCGCCATTAGACCTCTGCAGCTCATCCAGAACGCTGCTGCCTGTCTGGTGTTCAACCTCCCCAAATACTCTCATGTCACCCCTCTCCTTCGCACCCTGCACTGGCTCCCGATAGCAGCTCGCATCAGATTCAAGACCCTGGTTCTTGCATATCAGGCAGCTAAAGAACAGCCCCTGCCTAACTGAAGGAAATGGTCACCCCCCAAACTCCAGCCCGCTCACTCCGCTCCTCCACCTCTGCTGGCCGACTGGCCCCACCACCTCTACACCAACACGGCAGTCATGCTGCCCGATCACGTCTCTTCACGACACTGGCTCCCCGCTGGTGGAATGAGCTTCCCACGGCTGTCAGAACTGCAGAGTCACTACCCATCTTCCGTCGAAGACTGAAGACCTCCATCTCTTCAGGTTAAACCTTAACTGCTCCTCCTGAGACATCTACTACCCTCAGCACTACGTCTCCTGAAGACACATTATTTTCCCCTTTACTGTGTCCCCTAAAAACTTATATTGCCCCCCTTGTACTGTTTCTCTGTTCTCCAGTGTCTATATATATATATATATATTTGTTTTTTAAAGGCTAGGTTTAGAAGAAGGTGATTTCCTTCTATCAATGGCCCCGGGCCTGAGCTGGATTACTCTTCCTGCTACGACTGGTGGATTGATGATTCACTTGCTTAGTCAAATGTATTGATTGTAAGTCGCTTTGGAATAAGGCGTCTGCCAAAAATGTAAAAATGTAAAATGCATATTTATCAATAGCGGTAATACACACAACTCCCTACACTCACCCACTAACGACACACATACACACACACACACACACACACACACACGTACCAGTGTACTCAGGGAAGTAGTGGACCAGGTGTGAGTGTGAGATCTTCTCCTCCAGGATGTCGGTCTTGTTGAGGAACAGGATGACAGAGGAGCGCTGGAACCAGGGGTAGGTGATGATGGTCCTGAACAACGCCTTGCTCTCTTCCATACGGTTCTACACACACACACACACACACACACACACACACACAGTATCACATCAGATCTGTGTGGGTAACTCCTCGAAAGTACACAGGAAAATGGTAAATGGACTGACTTATATAGACTGACTTATATAGACTGACTTATATAGACTGACTTATATAGACTGACTTATATAGACTGACTTATATAGATGACTTATATAGATGACTTATATAGATGACTTATATAGACTGACTTATATAGACTGACTTATATAGACTGACTTATATAGACTGACTTATATAGATGACTTATATAGACTGACTTATATAGACTGACTTATATAGACTGACTTATATAGATGACTTATATAGATTACTTATATAGACTGACTTATATAGACTGACTTATATAGACTGACTTATATAGATGACTTATATAGACTGACTTATATAGACTGACTTATATAGACTGACTTATATAGACTGACTTATATAGATGACTTATATAGACTGGTTTATATAGATGACTTATATAGACTGACTTATATAGACTGACTTATATAGACTGACTTATATAGATGACTTATATAGACTGACTTATATAGACTGACTTATATAGACTGACTTATATAGATGACTTATATAGACTGACTTATATAGACTGACTTATATAGACTGACTTATATAGACTGACTTATATAGACTGACTTATATATATGACTTATATAAACTGACTTATATAGACTGACTTATATAGACTGACTTATATAGATGACTTATATAGACTGACTTATATAGACTGACTTATATAGATGACTTATATAGACTGACTTATATAGACTGACTTATACAGACTGACTTATATAGACTGACTTATATAGATGACTTATATAGACTGACTTATATAGACTGACTTATATAGACTGACTTATATAGATGACTTATATAAACTGACTTATATAGACTGACTTATATAGACTGACTTATATAGACTGACTTATATAGATGACTTATATAGACTGACTTATATAGACTGACTTATACAGACTGACTTATATAGACTGACTTATATAGATGACTTATATAGACTGACTTATATAGACTGACTTATATAGATGACTTATATATACTGACTTATATAGATGACTTATATAGATGACTTATATAGACTGACTTATATATACTGACTTATATAGACTGACTTATATAGACTGACTTATATAGATGACTTATATAGACTGACTTATATAGATGACTTATATAGACTGACTTATATAGATGACTTATATAGACTGACTTATATAGATGACTTATATAGACGACTTATATAGACTCACTTATATAGACTGACTTATATAGACTGACTTATATAGATGACTTATATAGACTGACTTATATAGATGACTTATATAGATGACTTATATAGACTCACTTATATAGACTGACTTATATAGACTGACTTATATAGATGACTTATATAGACTGACTTATATATACTGACTTATATAGACTGACTTATATAGACTGACTTATATAGATGACTTATATAGACTGACTTATATAGATGACTTATATAGACTGACTTATATAGATGACTTATATAGACTGACTTATATAGATTACTTATATAGATGACTTATATAGACTCACTTATATAGACTGACTTATATAGATGACTTATATAGACTGACTTATATAGATGACTTATATAGATGACTTATATAGACTCACTTATATAGACTGACTTATATAGATGACTTATATAGACTGACTTATATAGATGACTTATATAGACTGACTTATATAGATGACTTATATAGACTGACTTATACAACAGTTAGTTCCGACCAAGTAATTTGATTGGACAAGAGGCATTCCATGAGTTACGATATACAGTATAACAGCACTGGGACTTTTAACTATATGTAGCACTCCGCCGCACAGGTGTTAAATTACCGTTAATTAGACTACATTGTTACTAAGAAGACATTAGCCAATCAGCGCGCAAAGCAAAACTCTCCGTTTTTAAATCCTCAATTTTGGCCGCCATTGGCCAAAAGCTGTAATTTGGCTCTACAAGTGTTAATATATCATTTTATGAAGTTTTAATATGTTTTCAGGCGAGAAAGTAACCATATATATTCACAAAATGTATCCGGTTTATCAAAATAACCTGTTTATATATCTGATCTGACGTTTTTTTCCCCACTTCTGTGGGAAACTTCGCTAGTTGAACAGTCCCGTTGAGGAACTATTTTTTCTTGACGGAGCCAAAATAAATGATTAAATAAACAAACAAATCATAATCTGTTGTCACTTATTACTGTTAACTAATAAATTGCGCTGTAGAACTGTTGTATAAAAGCAATATCACACTCGAGGTTGTGTGTTATACTGAATATCAGCACGGCTGTGATTGTCTTCGGTACTCGGCCTGGCGGCCTCGTACCTACGACCGAATCACAGCCGTGCTGATATTCAGTATAACACACTCCCTCTTGTGTGATATTGCTTAATTATATAGACTGACTTATATATATGACATATATAGACTGACTTATATAGATGACTTATATAGACTGACTTATATAGATGACTTATATAGATTACTTATATAGATGACTTATATAGACTGACTTATATAGATGACTTATATAGATGACTTATATAGACTGACTTATATAGACTGACTTATATAGACTGACTTATATAGTCTGACTTATATAGATTACTTATATAGACTGACTTATATAGTCTGACTTATATAGATGACTTATATAGATTACTTATATAGACTGACTTATATATATATATATATGACATATATAGACTGACTTATATAGACTGACTTATATAGATGACTTATATAGTCTGACTTATATAGATTACTTATATAGATTACTTATATAGACTGACTTATATATATATGACATATATAGACTGACTTATATAGACTGACTTATATAGATGACTTAAGTGTTCTATCTTTGCACTCGATCAAATTTCAGGACCCTCCTTTCATGACTAGATATGTGCGTTCTACCACCCAGTATTCTTACATTTTCTAAATCACATCAGGATAAGCTAGTATAAAGCTATTTTGCTGTTTTTCTGTGTAGGAGGTAGGCTAATTTACAAGCGGCCAACTAGTGGTCGTTGTGTGTAAGTAGCAGCTTCCCATTGTAAAGACTATGGTCATGTGACCCCCGAGGCGGCTCTTGTAGTAGGTACAAAGGACACAGCTGTTCGAGTGATAAAGTGATATCTAAACCCCCCAGGCATGGGATGATCGTTTGGTCATTGGTTGTTGCGAGTGCCGAGCGGGAGGCTGTGATTGGCTGCTGTCCTACCTCGTTGTCACACTCCGCCAGCACCTGGTCGTACTCGCTCAGCGCCACCAGGAAGATGATGGACGTCACGTTCTCAAAGCAGTGGATCCACTTCCTCCTCTCTGACCTCTGACCCCCCACGTCCACCATCCTGCAGGAACCAGAGAGAGGCTAGGCTAGGCTAGCTGGAGGAACCAGAGACAGGCTAGGCTAGCTGGAGGAACCAGAGCAGTGGATCCACGTCCTCCTCTCTGACCCCTGACCCCCCACGTGTGTGTGTGTGTGTGTGTGTGTACCTGAAGATAACGTTGTCCATGTCGAAGGGGTACTCTATGATGTGTGTGTGTGTGTGTGTGTACCTGAATATGACGTTGTCCATGTCGAAGGGGTACTCTATGATGCCGGTGGTGGGCACGCGGACCCTCAGGATGTCCTGCTGGGTGGGCATGTAGCCGGGCTCCGCGATGCGCTCCAGATCTGCCAGGTAGCTGGGGGGGGGGGGGGGGGAGGGAGGGAGGGAGAGAGAGAGAGAGAGAGTCAGGGTGAGGATGGGGGAGGTTGGAGGAGGCAGGGAGAGGCAAGGGGAGGCTCTAGGAGGCAGGGGAGGCTGGGGGAAGCAGGGGGAGGCTGGGGGAGGCAGGGGGAGGCTGGGGGAGGCAGGGGGAGGCTGGGGGAAGCTGGGGGAGGCAGGGGGAGGCAGGGGGAGACTAGGAGGCAGGGGGAGGCTGGGGGAGGCAGGGGGAGGCTGGGGGAGGCTGGGGGAGGCAGGTGGAGACTCTAGGAGGCAGGGGGAGGCTTGGGGAGGGGAGGCTGGCAGAGGTAGAAATCGTCCACCACAGAGTTGCTATGATGGGGTTTTTTCCGTCCGCCATTTTCCCCGTCTGAAGTCTTGTTAGCCCCGCCCACGTCACATGTCGGACGCTTCCTGTGATGTCATTGGCACCACTCTGGGGTGGTCTGTGAGGACTCACTATTTGGCAGTGGTGCTACTGGGTCTCATATGAATGGTGGTCTATGAGGACTCACTATTTGGCGGAGGTGCTACTCGGTCTCATATGAATGGTGGTCTATGGGGACTCACTATTTGGCGGAGTCGGACAGCTGGTACTCGCGGCGCCGGTCGTAGCACTCCTGCACCCCCGCGTCGGCCCACAGGCTCCGGACCGCCTCCACCTGCCCCGCCTCCAGAACCAGAACCTGGTCCACCTCCACCTCACACACCAGCCTGGCATGGCCCTGCACACACACACACACACAGGGGCGCAACACACACACACACACACACACACACACACACACACACAGGGACGCAACACACACACACACACACACACACAGGGACGCAACACACACACACACACACACACAGGGACGCAACACACACACACACACACACACAGGGACGCAACACACACACACACACACAGGGACGCAACACACACACACACACAGGGACGCAACACGGACGGACGGACGGACGGATGCACGCAACACACATGGACGCACGCAACACACACAAACACACACAAGGATGGACGTACGCAACACACACACACACACACACACACAGACGGACAGACAGATGGACGCAACACACACACAAAGGCAAAGGCAAGGTTATTGATCTAACACATTTCAGACAACAGAGGGAATTCAGAGTGCTTTACATACTGCATAAAAGAAATACAACAAAAGGAGAATAAGTAAGAAAATAAAAGTAATACAAAGAAATAAGGTTTAAAAAACAAACATTTAACAAGCATAGATAAAGTGCTAGTGTTTAGTCATAAATGCTGCAGAACATGAAGGCTTTTAGCCTAGTTTTAAATAGTTTGCTCCAGGAGCATGCGGCAAAGTGACTGAAAGTTGCTTCACCGTGTTTTGTTTTCACTCTTGGAATGTTTAGTAGGTTGGTCTCAGCTGACCTTAAGGGCCTTGCTGGAATATAGGGTGGGAGGAGATCTGGTATGTATTTTGGTCCATTTTGGACCAAGACCATTTTGTGATTTATATACAATTAGGAGGACTGTGAATTCAATTCTCTGAGAGACTTGTAGCCAGTGTAGAGATCTCAGGATTGGTGTAATGTGTTCAAACTTCTTAGTTTTTGTTAGGACCCTAGCAGCGGCATTTTGGATGAGCTGCAATTTACGAACAGCTCCATTAGATAGGCCTGTTAGTAGACCATTACAATAATCAAGTCTACTCGAAACAAATGCATGGATGAGTTTTTCAAGGTCTTGTTTGGACCTCTCATTCTTGTTATGTTTTTCAGGTGATAGTAGGCTGATTTAGTTATTGAGTTTATGTGGCTGTTGAAGTTTAGATCGAAGTCTAGAATTACAACAAGATTTCTGACCTGTTTTTTAGTTTGAAGAGAGAGAGAATCAAGTTTTGCACTGACTTTCCATCTTTTGTCAGGTGCACCGAATACAATTATCTCTGTTTTGTCCTTGTTTAATTAGAGGACGTTTTGTGTCATCCAGATGTTTAGTTGTTCAATGCTTTTACAGAGATTGTCGATGGGACTATAGTCGTTCGGTGAGAGGGCTATGTAGATTCAGATTCAGATAACGTTTATTGCCATTATGCATACACATATAGGAATTTGCTTCGACATTACAGTAAGTGCGTTTATACTTTTTTCACGTGTCAAAAAACAGGACAACACAGGACAGACAACAGTGCATTGGATAGTGCATTATAAAGTGCAGTGCAGAGTTTTTACAGTGAGTCCAGTGCATATTCAGTCTTGGGCAGACTTGGGGGCGGGGGGGAGGGGGAAGCCAGAGTCATTTATCAGCCTGGCGGCTGAGGGGTAGAAACTGAGCCTGTGGCGGGCCTTCAGTGCCTTAGGCAGCCGCAACCTTCTTCCAGAGGGAAGCAGGGTGAGGAGGCCGTGGCCGGGGTGGAAGGGGTCGGCCATGATCTTCCTTGCCCTCCTCAGAGCCCTGGTGTCATGCAGGGAGTTGAGGGAGGGCAAGGGACAGCCGATCACCCTCTCTGCTGAACGTAACACCCGCTGCAACTTGGCCTTGTCCTTGGTCGTTGCAGCAGGGAACCAGGTGATGATGGAGTGGGTGAGGATGGACTCTATGATGGCCGTGTAAAACTGGACCATCATGGACCTCGGCAGCCTGAGTTTCCTCAGCTGCCGGAGGAAGAACATCCTCTTCTGGGCCTTCTTTGTGAGGGCCTCGGTGTTCCGCTCCCACTTGAGGTCCCGGGAGATGGTCATGCCTAGAAAGCGGCATGACTCCACGGAGGCCACCGGGGTACCTCCCAGCGTGATGGGAGGGGGCAGGGCTGCTTTCCTACGGAAGTCCACCACCATCTCCACTGTTTTCAGAGCATTGAGCTCCAGGTTGTTTAAACTGCACCAGCTCTGCAGCCCCTCGATCTCACCCCTGTAGGCAGATTCGTCC
>NC_137690.1:1243605-1253605 GCF_963989245.1 Nansenia antarctica
GGATGTGGTCTAGGATGTAAGGGGTGTGGTCTAAGATGTAAGGGGTGTGGTCTAAGATGTAAGGGGTGTGGTCTAGTATGTAATGGGTGTGGTCTAGGGTGTAAGGGGTGTGGTCTAGGATGTAAGGGGTGTGGTCTAGGATGTAAGGGATGTGGTCTAGGGTGTAAGGGGTGTGGTCTAAACGGTTAGGGGCGTGGTCTAAGATGTAAGGGGTGTGGCCTAATCTGTGGTATTGGGGACATTCCCCAGCTCAGTCAGAGGAGTCTGGTTCCTCCCAAGGTTTCTTCCTCTCAGGGAGTTTCTCGTTGCCACGGTGACCTGTATGTCTGTCCCTCGGGGGAGTGTGTGTGTGTGTGTGTGTCTGGTCACACTGCTTTTACTGTTTTTGTTTTGTGAAGCACTGTGTGTGAGTGTGTGTGTGTTGGTGTGAGTATGTGTGTGAGTGTGAGTGTGGTTGTGAGTGTGTGTGGTGTGGTGTCAGCGTGTGTGTGGTGTGAGGGTGTGTGTGGAGTGTGTGGGTGTGAATGTGAGTGTGGTTGTGTGAGTGTGTGTGTGAAGGTGAATGCTAGCTAACTCTGTAAAAGAAGCCCCACCCCCCCCCCCCCTCTGCCCATCTTATCCAGCCAGCCAACACATGTACATCCATCACACATGAACTTGTTTTTCTGACACTTTTTATGTCGTTCATAAATAAATCTGAAGAAACAAAAGTACATTCTGATGACCTCATACCTGAACATTCTGATGACCTCATACCTGAACATTCTGATGACCTCATACCTGAACATTCTGATGACCTCATACCTGAACATTCTGATGACCTCATACCTGAACATTCTGATGACCTCATACCTGAACAGAAGCGTTAAAGTTAATGAGCGTTAGAACAGAACACTGATGATGTCATAACCCCTCCATGACCAGAGATGATGTCATCACCCCCCCATGACCAGAGATGATGTCATCACCCCCCCATGACCAGTGTTCCTGATGGTGTGATGTCATGTGATGGTGTGATGTCATACAGACATGACAGCCCTGTTGGTTGGATTGAGTCGACAGTTCTTTGTACAAAATTCAATTAACAAAAAGTACTGAGATAACACTGTTACTCCTCTTCATGTCAATATTATATACTACATATCTGATAACTTAAATTGTTAATTTCAGGCTAAAGTTAATTTCTGGCTAAAAAGAAATATACATTCTCCTCTTAAAAACAAAACAAAAAAACAACATAAAACCAAAATAAAAATACAAAAATAAAAACTTAATTAGCCATACAATAATAATAATAATAATAATAACTTTTATTTGTATAGCGCTTTTCCTGCAAACGTTGCAGCTCAAAGTGCTCCAATCATTATATAATCATAACTTAATTATTTAGTCACAATACAGTTACATAGTTCCATAGGTTCATTGCTGCACATCCAGTCTGCCAAAGTTATGATTCCAAAGCTCCGTAAGCAGGAAGTAGAGATGTACAGGAAGTAGAGATGTACAGGAAGTAGAGATGTACATGGATCATAGCATTCATAACTGCACGACGCGTCATTAACATGTGAATGACGGGGGGGGGGGGGGGGATCGCCATGGAAACCAGAAGCTCCTCCCAGGAATGACGGGGGGACGGGGTCGAGCCTCAGGAACCAGTCAGAGACGAGGGTTTAACTCTGGTGCGTGTTGAGCTCTAGGCCCCGCCCACTCTGGATGGGAAACAGCCAATCAGCGCTCCCCCCCCCCCCCGCTGTCACTGAGCTGCTGTACCTCAGTCAGGGCTGTGATTGGATGGACTGTGACAGGGGCGGGGCTGTAGGAGACAGCTGCTGCGCTGCCATTGGTCGCGTCCAGATGTCCGGAGCTGATTGGCTGCCGCGTCCAAGGAGCCACGCCCCCCCCCCCCCCCCCCCCCAGGGAAAAGCAATGAGTCTGTCCTCCGATGTCTACCTCCCCCAGCCTCCCCTGTCCTCCCCCGGCCTCCCCCAGCCTCCCCTGTCCTCCCCCGGCCTCCCCTGTCCTCCCCCGTCCTCCCCTAGCCTCCCCTGTCCTCCCCTAGCCTCCCCTGTCCTCCTCCGGCCTCCCCTAGCCTCCCCTGTCCTCCCCTAGCCTCCCCTGTCCTCCCCTAGCCTCCCCTGTCCTCCCCCGTCCTCCCCTAGCCTCCCCTGTCCTCCCCTAGCCTCCCCTGTCCTCCTCCGGCCTCCCCTAGCCTCCCCTGTCCTCCCCTAGCCTCCCCTGTCCTCCCCTAGCCTCCCCTGTCCTCCCCTAGCCTCCCCTAGCCTCCCCTAGCCTCCCCTGTCCTCCTCCGGCCTCCCCTCCTCTGTCCTGTCCTGTCCCGCCCCTGCCCCTCCAGTAAACAGTGTCAGGTAGAGCCTTATTGTGTTGACAGCATATTATTGTTTCGGCATCTGCAGTAATAATAATACATATGACCCTATAGAGCCTAGTGTGGCACCGCTGAACATAAACAAACAAACAAACACTGTTCCCTGACCCCTGACCCCTGTCTGGGGGGGGGCGGTGGCGGGGGGGGGGCTCTGGAGTCAGTCTTCAGAACACGACCCGGTACCAGGGTGGAGGAAATCATTAACCAATCGTATCCATCATGTAGAGATGACAGTATCAACACTTCTCCACTGGGGGGGTCCAGATGTCCTGGCTGGGTGGGGGGGGGGGGGGAAGCTCCCCAGAAAGCACCCCCCCCCCTCCCCCCTTGAGTTTTTGAGCAAAACAAGTTCCTCTTCTGAAAACAAAACAACTTCACAACGCTTAGCCTAGCACTCCTAGCACTCAGTCAGTCAGTCAGACAGTCAGTCAGTCAGTCAGTCAGTCAGTCAGACAGTCAGTCAGTCAGTCAGTCAGTCAGTCAGTCAGATAGTCAGACAGTCAGACAGTCAGTCAGTCAGACAGTCAGTCAGTCAGTCAGACAGTCAGTCAGTCAGTCAGTCAGTCAGTCAGTCAGTCAGCCAGTCAGTCAGTCAGTCAGACAGTCAGTCAGTCAGTCAGCCAGTCAGTCAGTCAGTCAGACAGTCAGTCAGTCAGTCAGACAGTCAGTCAGTCAGTCAGTCAGTCAGTCAGACAGTCAGTCAGTCAGTCAGTCAGCCAGTCAGACAGTCAGTCAGTCAGTCAGTCAGTCAGTTAGTCAGTCAGTCAGTCAGTCAGTCAGACAGTCAGTCAGTCAGTCAGTCAGTCAGTCAGTCAGTTAGTCAGTCAGTCAGTCAGACAGTCAGTCAGACAGTCAGTCAGTCAGCCAGCCAGTCAGCCAGTCAGTCAGTCAGTCAGACAGTCAGTCAGTCAGTCAGCCAGTCAGTCAGCCAGTCAGTCAGTCAGTTAGTCAGCCAGTCAGTCAGACAGTCAGTCAGTCAGTCAGACAGTCAGTCAGACAGTCAGTCAGTCAGTCAGTCAGCCAGTCAGTCAGCCAGTCAGTCAGTCAGACAGTCAGTCAGTCAGCCAGTCAGTCAGTCAGACAGTCAGTCAGTCAGACAGTCAGCCAGTCAGTCAGTCAGTCAGTCAGTCAGTCAGTCAGACAGTCAGTCAGTCAGTCAGTTAGTCAGACAGTCAGACAGTCCCTGGAGCTGGAGGGAGGAGCCTGCCCTGCGTAGCCCCTCCCTCTCCTCCTGCCTAGCCCCTCCTACTCCAGCCTAGCCCCTCCCCCTCCAGCCTAGCCCCTCCCCCTGCCCTACACCAGATTGTATTCCTTCAGGTTGAGTTGCAGGATGGTGTCTTTGACGGCCCCTCCCCCTCTCCCTCCCTCCTCCCTATCTCCCCCTCCCCCCCCTCCCTATCTCCCCCTCCCCCTCCCCCCCCTCCCTATCTCCCCCTCCCCCCCCTCCCACCCCCTCCCTCCCCCCTCCCACCCTACACCAGATTGTATTCCTTCAGGTTGAGTTGCAGGATGGTGTCTTTGACGGCCCCTCCCCCTCCCCCCTCCCCCCTCCCTCCCTCCCCCCTCCCTCCCTCCCCCCTCCCTCCCTACACCAGGTTGTATTCCTTCAGGTTGAGTTGCAGGATGGTGTCCTTCACGGCGGCGAAGACGAAGCGTATGTTCTCTGTGTCGGTGGCGCAGGTGAAGTGGGAGTAGATGATCTTGTCACAGTCGGGGTTCAGCTCCACGAACATCGTCAGGATGAACTCCCGGCCCGCCTGGGGGTCTCTCTCCGGTCCTGGGGGGGGAGGGGGAGGGCAGAGAGGGGGGGAGGGGGAGGGCAGAGAGGGGGGGGGGGGAGGCGCATTATACACTTGTGACACGGTCTGGTGAAAAGGGCCGCATGTCAGCAATTCTCTCTCTCTCTCCCTCCTCCCTCCTCCCTCCTCCCTCCTCCCTCCTCCCTCCCTCCCTGGTCATCAACATAGGTCTCCCTCCTCTCTCTCCCTCCCTCCCTCCCTCTCTCTCTCTCTCTCTCTCCCTCCTCCCTCCTCCCTCCTCCCTCCTCCCTCCCTCCCTGGTCATCAACATAGGTCTCCCTCCTCTCTCTCCCTCCCTCCCTCCCTCTCTCTCTCTCTCTCTCTCCCTCCTCCCTCCCTCCCTGGTCATCAACATAGGTCTCCCTCCTCTCTCTCCCTCCCTCCCTCCCTCTCTCTCTCTCTCTCTCCTTCCTCCCTCCCTCCCTGGTCATCAACGTAGGTCTCCCTCCTCTCTCTCCCTCCCTCCCTCCCTCTCTCTCTCTCTCTCTCTCTCCCTCCTCCCTCCCTCCCTCTCTCTCTCTCTCTCTCTCTCTCTCTCCCTCTCCCTCCTCCCTCCCTCCCTGGTCATCAACATGGACAGGAATTGTCGGCAATTCTCAGATCGCGCAAATAATAAATAAAACCAAAAAGCTTATTTTCTTCCCCCAAAGATGTGTTCTCCGTACCAAAACCCTTCACATATTATGACCTTACGTTTTGAAGAGATATAACAAACAACAGTTTTAGGATCACTACATATGTATAGTTTGTGAATGTGATTCACTGTCTCGTCTGCTGTAGGCTACTGGGTTAGCGATACACGGCTTGTAAACAAACTTACGTTTTAGGACGTGTTCAAAAGCAAAGACTGTGTGATCATCTGGTTATGTGTAGTTCTAGCATGCAGTGTTTCTAGCATGTTGAGCATGTCGTAGTGTGTGTGTGTGTGTGTGTGTGTGTGTGTGTGTGTGTGTGTGTGGACTGAACACTCATACCACACGTGACATCATATTCCACAGCAAACAGGAGGGCGGACTCGGAGTTCCTAACTTTGAGTGGACTTATTTTGCCACCAGACTCAGCCATCTCCTGAACATGCTGAACAGTGACGACCAGTGTGTGAGGGAGATGGCTAGAGCCTCACTGTTCTTGGACTTACGGAGACGCAAGGTCCCCATGGCGCGTCCATCAGAGTCTAGTTTCCTGGGATTTAAGAGGAAAGCCAGTGGAAAGTTGGACACTCACTCCCCAGGATTCGGAGTGTGGTCTGACTGGCCTGACCTCAACGATCTCTGCGGCTGGAACAACGTGGCCCTGGAGTGGGTGGGGTCAAACTCAGTGGCGGTGGCTGTCTCTGAGGAGATCATCACTGACCCCAGCATCTCAGTGAGGGCAACCATTAACATCTGTGGGACAGATCATCTTCTCCCACCAGTCAATACCCGGGGACACCTCATGATGGCGCTACGACAAAGACAACGACAGCACTGGACTGAACTGAAATTGCAAGGGAAGCTGGCATGTCTCCCTGCTGCTGATCACTCTGTCTCTCACGCAGTGTTCAAAAGTGTAACTCTTGACGAGTGTATTGTCACCTTCACTTTAAAAGCTAGGCTGCAGGTTTTAACAACGAAGCTTAACCTCTCCATCTGGCTTCCTGACAGTCATAGCCCACACTGCATACATCACAGTCACCAGCAGATAACTGAAACCATGCCCCACATCTTAAATGGTTGTCATGCTGATAAAGGGCTCTACATATGTAGGCATGATCGAATTGTGGATCTGATTTCAGAGGGTGTCTTTTCCATATTCAGGCCTCCCGCAACGCTGTACAAGCACTCCACTGTAAAGCCCAGCATGTTCAGTTTGTGTAGTGACGAAGAGTCATTAGGAGTGTTCTCTAATATTTCAGCAAACACCCCCGATGTTGTAATTGTCAACGAAAACCACAGAGTGGTGCTTATTTTAGAAGTTGGCTGCACCTTTGACCATAGCCTAGAGGAAGCCTTTTAACCAAAATCTTAAAATACCAACACACCATATCACAACTGGGCTACAGATGTCAACTTTTAGTTTTCATATTTGGCAGCCTGGGCCATGTTCATAAGTCTGTTGTTAGAGGCCTTCATATGGCTGGTCTTTCTAAGAGAAGGGCCAAACAGTTAGCAAAATATTGCTCAGCATCCGCTGTTATTGGTAGCCGCTCAATATGAATGAATGAATGAATGAATGAATGGTCTTTATTGTCATTGATATAGTACAGGTACCAAACAACGAAATTTGGGAGGGGGGGGGGGCTCCCCTGGTGCTAGGAAAGAAAAAAACTAAAAAACAAGAAGGGAAAGGAGCTGGTTTACATAAATAAAGGCTATGTACACTATCCACTATACTATACTATACAAATAAAACACTGTGCTGTACTCTATGCTATGCTATACCTATTCTAACATTTCCTATTCTCTGCAACTTTATGTACCCTAGGGTTGTCATATTGCACATAGTGTTATTGCACATTCATTTAAAGTGTCGCAGTTTGCAGGCTTGAAATGTACACATTTTGTGCCTCAGCACTACACCTGATTTCAATCCAGCAGCTGCCATCAATCCGTCCAGACTGTCCAGGGCCTAGAACCTAGGTCTTTGCTGTGTTCAGGGCCTGAATGGCCCTGGGGTAGAAGCTGAGCTTCAGTCTGTTTGTCCTTGCGAACATGGTCCTGAACCGCCTGTTCGAGGGCAGCCGAGCAAAGTGTTCGTACCCAGGGTGGGATGGGTCTCTGGAGATCTTGGACGTCAATATCAATATCAATATGGAGAAGGCGGTGCTTCCTGTACCCATGAGCTGGATACTGTCTGTTTTACAGTATTTATACTGTATCTGTCAACCCACTGGTATCATCTGGTGTGAATAACATCCTGTGTGTGGCAGAACTGTTTGTTGGCTCAGCACTACTGTAACAGATTGTTTCCATGATATCAAAATGCACTGTTAGTATTTATGTCCTTAAAATGTGTGTGTGTGTGTGTGTGTGTGTGTGTGTGTGTGTGTGTGTGTGTGTGTCTCACCCTGGTACTCGGGGAAGTACGTTGCCAGGTGGGAGGTCAGGATCTTCTCCTCCAGCAGGTCCTTCTTGTTGAGGAACAGGATGACGGAGGAGCTGTGGAACCAGGGGTAGGTCACGATGGTCCTGAACAACGCCTTGCTCTCCACCATACGGTTCTACACACACACACACACACACACACACACACACACACACACACACACACACACAGGGGGGAGACAGTTTGAACAAGGTCTTGCTATCCTCCATGCGGTTCTAAACACACACACACACACACACACACACACACACACACCTCACACACACACACACACACACACACCTCACACACACACACACACACACACACACACACACACACACACACACACACACACACACACACACACACACAGACACCCTCAGCGCACCTCCTCTGAAGAAGCTTCTGTGTCTCAGGGTCGTAGTCAAAGCACACATTTACACACTGCTTTACAAGGGAAAGGTGTGTGTGTGTGCGTGTGCTTTACAAGGGAAAGGTGTGTGTGTGTGTGTGTGTGTGCGTGTGTGTGTGTGTGTGTGTGTGTGTGCGTGCTTCACAAGGGAAAGGTGTGTGTGTGTGTGTGTGCGTGTGTGTGTGTGTGTGTGTGTGTGCTTTACAAGGGAAAGGTGTGTGTGTGTGTGTGTGTGTGTGTGTGTGTGTGTGTGCGTGCGTGTGTGTGTGTGTGTGTGTGCTTTACAAGGGAAAGGTGTGTGTGTGTGCGTGTGTGTGTGTGTGCTTTACAAGGGAAAGGTGTGTGTGTGTGTGTGTGTGTGTGTGTGTGCTTTACAAGGGAAAGGTGTGTGTGTGTGTGTGTGTGTGCTTTACAAGGGAAAGGTGTGTATGTGTGTGTGTGTGTGTATATATATATATATACAGTATATAGTGTGTGTGTGTGTGTATATAGTGTGTGTGTGTGTGTGTGTGTGTGTGTACCTCAGTCTCACACTCCGCCAGCACCTGGTCGTACTCGCTCAGCGCCACCAGGAAGATGATGGACGTCACGTTCTCAAAGCAGTGGATCCACTTCCTCCTCTCTGACCTCTGACCCCCCACGTCCACCATCCTGCAGGAACCAGAGACAGGCTAGGCTAGGCTACATTTACATTTACATTTACATTTTTGGCATTTAGCAGACGCCTTATTCCAAAGCGACTTACAATCAATACATTTGAATACTAAGCATGTGAATCAGCAATCGATCATTCGTTGCAGGAAGAGTAATCTAGCTCGGGCCCGGGGCCACTGATAGAAGGAAAAACCTTCTCCCTATCGCCTTCTACTAAAACTTTTTTTTTTTTTGTGGAGAAACTGAGAAACAGTACAAGGGGGGCAATAGAAGTTCTTAGGGACACAGTAGAGGGGAAAGCGGGTGTCTTTAGGAGACGTAGTGGTGAGGGTCAGAAGATGTCTCAGGAGGAGCAGTTAAGATGTAACCTGAAGAGATAGGTCTTCAGTCTACGACGGAAGATGGGTAGTGACTCTGCCGTTCTGACAGCCGTGGGGAGCTCATTCCACCAGCGGGGAGCCAGTGTTGTGAAGAGACGTGATCGGGCAGCCCGACTGCTGTGTAGAGGAGGTGGGGCCAGTTGGCCAGCCGAGGTGGAGGAGCGGAGTGAACGGGCAGGGGTTTGGGGGTTACCATTTCCTTCAGGTAGGCAGGGGCTGTCCCTTTAGCTGCCTGGTATGCAAGCACCAGGGTCTTGAATCTGATGCGAGCTGCTATCGGGAGCCAGTGCAGGGTGCGAAGGAGAGGGGTGACATGCGAGTATTTGGGGAGGTTGAATACCAGCCGGGCAGCAGCATTCTGGATGAGCTGCAGAGGTCTAATGGCTGAAGCGGGGAGCCCAGCCAGGAGTACATTGCAGTAATCCAGGCGGGAGATGACCAGTGCCTGGGTCAAGAGTTGCGCTGCCTCTCTGGTAAGGAATGGTCGTATCCTTCTGATGTTGTAGAGGAAGAATCTGCAGGAGCGAGCCGTTGCTGCAATGTTCTCCGCACAGGATAGTCGGTTATCCAGGATCACTCCAAGGTTCTTGGCTGTCAGGGAGGGGGTTACAGTAGAGTTCTCCACTGTGATGGAGAAGTCTTGGAGAGGGCAGGCTTTCCCGGGGATGAAGAGGAGCTCGTTCTTGTTAAGATTGAGCTTGAGATGGTGGTCAGCCATCTATGTTGAAATGTCAGCGAGACATGCTAAGATACGGGTTGCCACGTGTACATCAGACGGGGGGAAGGACAGGCAGAGTTGAGTGTCATCTGCGTAGCTGTGGTAGGAGAGCCCGTGTGAAGAGATTACCGAGCCAAGAGACTTGGTGTAGAGGGAGAAAAGTAGGGGCCCTAGGACAGAACCCTGGGGTACCCCAGTGGAGAGGGTTCGTGGAGAAGAAAGCGATTCTCTCCAGGTCACCTGGTAGGAGCGGCCCGCCAGGTAGGAAGAAAACCAGGAGTGTGCGGTGCCAGAGATGCCCAGGTCTGAGAGGATGGAGAGAAGGATCTGGTGATTGACTGTGTCGAAGGCAGCAGACAGGTCAAGGAGAATGAGAACAGAGGAGAGGGAGGAAGCTTGGGCAGAGTGGAGGGCTTCCGTGACAGCAAGGAGCGCAGTCTCAGTGGAATGCCCAGCCTTGAAGCCGGATTGGTGGGGGTCTAAGTGATCCATCTTCCGGAGATAGTCAGTCAGTTGTTTAGATGCCGCGAATTCAAGGGTTTTGGAAGGGAAGGAGAGAAGGGATACAGGTCTGTAATTGTGGAC
>NC_137690.1:1258605-1263605 GCF_963989245.1 Nansenia antarctica
AGCTAGGTGTAGCTAGGTGTAACTAGGTGTAGCTAGGTGTAACTAGGTGTAACTAGGTGTAGCTAGGTGTAGCTAGGTGTAGCTAGGTGTAGCTAGGTGTAACTAGGTGTAACTAGGTGTAGCTAGGTGTAGCTAGGTGTAACTAGGTGTAGCTAGGTGTAACTAGGTGTAACTAGGTGTAACTAGGTGTAGCTAGGTGTAGCTAGGTGTAACTAGGTGTAACTAGGTGTAACTAGGAGTAGCTAGGTGTAGCTAGGTGTAACTAGGTGTAGCTAGGTGTAGCTAGGTGTAGCTAGGTGTAACTAGGTGTAGCTAGGTGTAACTAGGTGTAACTAGGTGTAGCTAGGTGTAGCTAGGTGTAGCTAGGTGTAGCTAGGTGTAACTAGGTGTAGCTAGGTGTAGCTAGGTGTAACTAGGTGTAGCTAGGTGTAACTAGGTGTAACTAGGTGTAGCTAGGTGTAACTGGGTGTAACTAGGTGTAACTAGGTGTAGCTAGGTGTAGCTAGGTGTAACTAGGTGTAACTAGGTGTAACTAGGTGTAGCTAGGTGTAGCTAGGTGTAGCTAGGTGTAACTAGGTGTAACTAGGTGTAGCTAGGTGTAGCTAGGTGTAGCTAGGTGTAACTAGGTGTAACTAGGTGTAGCTAGGTGTAGCTAGGTGTAGCTAGGTGTAACTAGGTGTAGCTAGGTGTAGCTAGGTGTAGCTAGGTGTAACTAGGTGTAGCTAGGTGTAGCTAGGTGTAGCTAGGTGTAACTAGGTGTAGCTAGGTGTAGCTAGGTGTAGCTAGGTGTAGCTAGGTGTAGCTAGGTGTAACTAGGTGTAGCTAGGTGTAGCTAGGTGTAGCTAGGTGTAGCTAGGTGTAGCTAGGTGTAACTAGGTGTAGACCCCTCTACTCACTAGTGGGTGGAGTCAGACAGCTGGTACTCCCTCCGGCGAGCGTAGGCCTGGTGGAGGCCCGGGTCGGCCCACAGGGCCCTGATGGCGTCTACCTGGGGGGTCAGGAACAGGTGCACCTTCTCCACGTCCACCTCCTTCACCAGGCAGGCGTTACCCTGGGGGGGGCAGGGGGGGGGGGGGGGGGGGGGCACGGTCAGGGGAGGCTGAGGGAGGTAGAACACCAGGGGGAGGCTGGGGGAGGTAGAACACCAGGGGGAGGCTGGGGGAGGTAGAACACCAGGGGAGGCTGGGGGAGGGAGGTAGAACACCAGGGGAGGCAGAACACCAGGGGGAGGCTGGGGGAGGGAGGTAGAACACCAGGGGAGGCTGGGGGAGGTAGAACACCAGGGGAGGCTGAGGGAGGTAGAACACCAGGGGGAGGCTGAGGGAGGGAGGTAGAACACCAGGGGAGGCAGAACACCAGGGGAGGCTGGGGGAGGTAGAACACCAGGGGAGGCTGGGGGAGGTAGAACACCAGGGGAGGCTGGGGGAGGGAGGTAGAACACCAGGGGAGGCAGAACACCAGGGGAGGCTGGGGGAGGTAGAACACCAGGGGAGGCTGGGGGAGGTAGAACACCAGGGGGAGGCTGGGGGAGGGAGGTAGAACACCAGGGGAGGCTGGGGGAGGGAGGTAGAACACCAGGGGAGGCTGGGGGAGGTAGAACACCAGGGAAGGCTGGGGGAGGGAGGTAGAACGCCAGGGGAGGCTGGGGGAGGTAGAACACCAGGGGAAGCTGGGGGAGGTAGAACACCAGGGGAGGCTGGGGGAGGTAGAACACCAGGGGAGGCAGGGGGAGGTAGAACACCAGGGGAGGCTGGGGGAGGTAGAACACCAGGGGAGGCTGAGGGAGGTAGAACACCAGGGGAGGCTGGGGGAGGTAGAACACCAGGGGAGGCTGGGGGAGGTAGAACACCAGGGAAGGCTGGGGGAGGGAGGTAGAACGCCAGGGGAGGCTGGGGGAGGTAGAACACCAGGGGAAGCTGGGGGAGGTAGAACACCAGGGGAGGCTGGGGGAGGTAGAACACCAGGGGAGGCTGGTGGAGGTAGAACACCAGGGGAGGCTGGGGGAGGTAGAACACCAGGGGAGGCTGGGGGAGGTAGAACACCAGGGGAGGCTGAGGGAGGTAGAACACCAGGGGAGGCTGGGGGAGGTAGAACACCAGGGGAGGCTGGGGGAGGTAGAACACCAGGGGAGGCTGGGGGAGGTAGAACACCAGGGGAGGCTGGGGGAGGTAGAACACCAGGGGAGGCTGGGGGAGGTAGAACACCAGGGGGAGGTTGAGGGAGGTAGAACACCAGGGGAGGCTGGGGGAGGTAGAACACCAGGGGAGGCTGGGGGAGGTAGAACACCAGGGGAGGCTGGGGGAGGTAGAACACCAGGGGAGGCTGGTGGAGGTAGAACACCAGGGGAGGCTGGGGGAGGTAGAACACCAGGGGAGGCTGGGGGAGGGAGGTAGAACACCAGGGGAGGCTGGGGGAGGTAGAACACCAGGGGAGGCTAGGGGGAGGTAGAACACCAGGGGAGGCTGGGGGAGGTAGAACACCAGGGGAGGCTGGGGGAGGGAGGTAGAACACCAGGAAAGGCTGGGGGAGGTTGAACACCAGTGGAGGCTGGGGGAGGTAGAACACCAGGGGAGGCTGGGGGAGGTAGAACACCAGGGGAGGCTGGGGGAGGTAGAACACCAGGGGAGTGTGTGTGAGTGTGTGTGTGTGTGTGTGTGTGTGTGTGCGTGTGTGTGTGTGTGTGTGTGTGTGTGTGTGTGTGTGTGTGAGGGTGATGGTGAGGTGGTAAATGTGTTGCTGTTAGGAGGACATGACATTGTAGTGGATTTTATATTACTGTGTTATATTACTTGTGCTATACTGCCACCCACATTTGAATACTTTATTTGGTTCCACAAATTATATTACACAAACAGGGAATCAAATATTTCGGGGCTAAGCAGCACTGAACACTTAAGGGTTAATTCTGCTTGTGACCCTTGAACACAGTGACTCATACCTTATCTGAAGCTCCACCCTCAGTGGAGAGCAGAAGTGAACCACACAGAAGGCTAACATTCAGCTCTCTGGTGCTGCCGTTCACTAGCATGACCCACAACATTACATATGTAGGACTCTCTGAAGGACTTTACACTCATTTAACATCAACATTCAAAACAACCACCAAGGAAGAAGCAACACCGTCAAAACCTGGATTTGACTTCCTACTGAAGTTTTCAGAAGTGAACTTTCACCTCAGAAGTCATTACAGGGGAGACGGAGGTGGTGAGAAAATGGCGTCTAAACCCTCTCTCTCTGAGGAGAATCTCTCCTGTCCTGTGTGTTGTGACATATTCAAGGATCCTGTTGTCCTCCATTGTAGCCACAGCTTCTGTAAAACCTGTCTGCAGGAATTCTGGAAACAGAAAGACACTCAGGAATGTCCAATGTGCTGGAAAAGATCATCCAGGCATCCTCCTTGTAACCTGGTGTTAAAGAACCTGTGTGAGGACTTCTTACAGGAGAGAAGTCAGAGAGCTGCAGCAGGGTCTGAGGTGCTCTGCAGTCGGCACAGTGAGAAACTCAAGCTCTTCTGTCTGGAGGATAAACAGCCCATCTGTGTGGTGTGTCGAGATTCAAAACAGCATAAAAAACATGACTGTTGCCCAGTAGATGAAGCTGTACTGGATCATAAGAGTGAACTCCAGACTGCACTGAAACCCTTAAAGAAGAAGCTGAAGACCTTTCAAAAGGTTAAACTGACTTGTGATGAAACAGCTAAACATCTTGAGAGCCAGGCCCAGCGCACAGAGAGGCAGATGAAGGAGCAGTTTGAGAAGCTTCACCAGTTTCTACAAGATGAAGAGAGAGTCAGGATCGCTGCACTGAGGGAGGAAGAGGAGCAGAAGAGTCAGGTGATGAAGGGGAAGATTGAGGGGCTGAGCGGAGAGATATCATCACTTTCAGACACAGTCAGAGCCATGGAGGAGGAGCTAAAAGCTGATGACATCACATTCCTGCTGAACTTCAAGGCCTCCATGGACAGAGCCCAGAGCACACTGCCGGATCCAGAGAAGGTTTCAGGAGCGCTGATAGACGTGGCAAAGCACCTGGGCAACCTGCAGTTCAGAGTCTGGGAGGAGATGCAGGGAATAGTGGAATACACTCCTCTGATTCTGGACCCCAACACTGCCAACCCAGAACTCATCCTATCTGAGGATCTGACCAGTGTGACACACAGAGAAGAGAGACAGCAGCTTCCTGACAACCCAGAGAGGTTTGACTCCTATACTGTGGTCCTGGGTTCTGAGGGCTTTGACTCAGGGACACACAGCTGGGACGTTGAGGTGGGGGGGAGTACAGAATATACCCTGGGTGTGATGACAGAGTCTGCAGGCAGGAGGAAAGGTTCAAGCCTTTGGGGTGGATCCTGGTGGTTTGAGTTTTCTGATAGGAGGTTTTATACACGTGTTCCAGGTGGTTCAGGTGTTCCAGGTGTTCTAGTCACTCTCGTCAGAGTGAGCCAGAACCCCCAGAGGGTCAGAGTGCAGCTGGACTGGGACAGAGGAAAGCTGTCATTCTCTGACCCTGACACTAACACACACCTACACACACTCACACACACCTTCACTGAGAAAGTCTTTCCATTTATCTGGAATGGCTGTAACCTTCATCCTCTGAGGGTGTTACCAGCGAAGGTGTCTGTATCCATGGTTACTCCCTCTGTCTGAATCAATGATGAACTAACTTACAGTATGTACTTCAACCTTAGTGTTCCTCTGAGACATAGGCAATCAAACATCAATAACACTTACTAATGTCCTTAAAGTCAGTCAGCAATATTTACAGAAATATCTAAAGATTAATAAACCTTTTGATTAAGATGTACAACTGTCTGACCTTATCATAACCATAACAGCAAGGACCGGTGGAAGTTCTGTGTCATCACAGATATGTCATACACATCAACTGCTAATCAGGCCCGGATTAACCCCCTAGGGTGACCAGACTTGATGTGTGCCCCCCCCCCCCCCCCCCCCCCAACACACACACCCTCCTACTTTGCAAGTGAAAGTGTGATA
>NC_137690.1:1267825-1277825 GCF_963989245.1 Nansenia antarctica
CCCCAGCCTCCCCTGGTGTTCTACCTCCCCCAGCCTCCCCTGGTGTTCTACCTCCCCCAGCCTCTCCTGGTGTTCTACCTCCCCCAGCCTCCCCTGGTGTTCTACCTCCCTCCCCCAGCCTCCCCTGGTGTTCTACCTCCCCCAGCCTCCCCTGGTGTTCTACCTCCCCCAGCCCCCCCTGGTGTTCTACCTCCCCCAGCCTCCCCTGGTGTTCTACCTCCCCCAGCCTCCCCAGCCTCCCCTGGTGTTCTACCTCTATGTGTTATGAAACTATCTAGTAGCTCTATGAAACTCTCTAGTAGGTCTATCGACGTATCTCGTGTCGTAGAGTTCCTGAATATCATTCGTAGCCTCCAGCGAAGGGAAAAAATATCCTTTCATTATCGTTTCTACAAGTAGAGCCTGTTTGTCTGAGCCCCCCGGCGCCGCAGAGCCGTCCTGGCCCAGGTCTATTTGCATACTAATTAACATACTAATTGACATACTAATTACAGAAAGTTTAAATCGAGTTGATCCCGCTGAGGTATTGAGGGCGCGTTAGAAACTTAAGCGACCCATTAAAAGTCCCAAAATGGTGTCGTTCCAGAGAGGGGGGGGGCCCAGGGAGGGGGCCCAGAGAGGGGGGGGGGCGCCAGGGAGGGGGGGGGGGGGGGGGGGGGGGTGCGTACAGGGAGGGGGGGGGACGTACAGGGATCTGATGGCCGCGTCCCAGATCGCGACGCAACCTGTGTCTGAAATGAAGGCCACCCCCGCCCTCCCTCTCCCCACCCTCCTCCCTCCCTCCCCTCCCTCTCTCTCCATCCCCCCTCCCTCCTTCTCCATCCACCCTGCCGCCCTCCCCACCTCCCTCCCCTCCTCTCCCCATCCACCCTCCTCCCTCCTTCTCCATCCTCCCTTCCTCCCTCTCCACCTCCCTCCCCTCCTCTCCCCATCCTCCACCCTCCCTCCCTCTCCATCCACCCTCCCTCCCCCCTCCCTCTCCATCCACCCTCCCTCCCCCCTCCCTTCCCAGCTCCCTCTCCATCCTCCCTCCCTCCACTCCCCTCCCCATCCGCCCTCCCCACCTCCCTCCCTCCCTCCCCACCTCCCTCCCCACCCCCCCTCCCCTCCCCACCCCCCAAGGAAGGACAGGCAGCCAACAGGTCCCTGTAGCGCATGTGTATAGCAACATCCTGTTCCTGTTCTGTGGTCAAAGTAACGATAATAAAGATATATATATATATTCATAAATAACATGATTCAACTCCTCTGATAACCATCACGCAACAACCATATCTAATACCCAGATCAGATATTGACCATGTCTAATTGTACATTAGGCACACGTTGTCAGTAATAACGCTTTTTCTTTGAGCAGTGAACTACTGTAGCCGGTGAGAAAGAGTTGATTTCATAACGTTCAGATATACCATTTATAACTACTATGTCGACTGTGCACGTTCGGTGTTCTGTCGATATGCGCTGCTTAGTGGTTCTGCGTATGCGGTAACTGGGTTAAGGTTATTAGACACACACACGCGCACGCACACACACACACACACACACACACACGCACACACACGCACGCACGCACGCGCGCGCACGCACGCACGCACGCACGCACGCACGCACACACACACACACACACATACACACACACACACACACACACACACACACACACACACACACACACACCCAGTGGGGTTTTCAGTCCGCGAGGCGGGACCATAGATATCCATACTATATCTAATATAAACTATATATATTATCTATGTATGATATATTATATATTATCTGTACTATTGTCAATATGTCTATAATCTATTATATGACATTAGTATTAGTGCGGCAGCTTAGCAAAATAATGGGGACGCGCCGGACAAAAGCACCAAATTTTTTCCATGTGCTCTACATCACCATAGCTTTCAATTTTTGGTGGGAGCCACTTCATCAAGATGGCCGATGGCGGATTTCCAAGGTGGCCGCCATCTAAAATCTATAAGTGCAAATATCTCAGCTTCCAAGCCACATAGAAGGTCAATCTTGGTGTCAAAATATACATTTTCTGGGTCAAGGAATGCATTAAAGCTATTGAGAATATCACTAGATGATTATTTGTGCCGAGATCAAATAAATATGTTCATTCTGGCAATGTATCCATAATTTTCAACTCGGTTCATAAGCAGCTGGACATATATTAATATGTATGTTTTCAATGGCATGTATATTGAAAAACATGACAACATGCATTAATAGAATTGAACTTTATGTGCTTCCCTTTTTAACATAACAAAGCATTTTATATAATAAAATTATCGGTCACATTTACAACTGCAAAGCTCTGTGCATTTCCAGTGTGCTTTCTTGCATGAGCACTTTGCACCACAGCCACTTGCACTTTTACAGCCACATCTGACCAGTTCAGTGCAGGCTTTCGAAGCCAGACCTGGCTGTCTCTATCCAATGTCCATCCACATCCTTCTGGACTGGGTGTCGGCTGCTGAGCCAGTTCAGATGTTGCCCAGATCCCAGACTGGTAGGCAACTCGCTTCAAGTGCTGCAGAAGGGAATGTTGTGTTGGTGGAATGTGTTCCATGGTTCTGTTCTTCTGGCAGAACAACTCTCTCTGTGCTTTATTGATAGATTCCACATCACTCATCTTGTCGTAAAGGACGATTGTGTAGCGCTCCAGAAGTTGAAATTGCTGGGCATCTATGGTCACGGGAGTGTGCGGATTCGCTGCCATGTAGTTGAAGGCCTGGGTGACCTCGGGGTAGGACTTCCAAGCCTCCCATGCTGACTTCTTCCCCTTCCCACAGAATGCTGAGGTTGTGTCACAGCCTGTGAAACAGTGGAAGACGGGAAGTGCTGTGGACTTATCTTTGCCCAGAGTATGGCAGATGTTATTGATATGAAGATATCTGTAGTTCTTGCCAGTGCCAAAAGCGACCCAGATGTCTGCAGCTGGATACTTGGTGAGCAGGGCATGGAACTTGCCGATGAGGATAACGACAACATCTGTATCCACAGTGCGTACCAAGCAGGTAGAAGAGCGATGCTCCAGGGCATCAAGCAGATGAATCAGTATCCTGGTGTCGGCCTCTTCATGGTTACATGGCAGTATGAAGTGGCTGGTGTCTGTGCCGATCACTCTGGTGCCAGATGTAATGAAGACCTGCTTACCATCTGGCCAGGCAATGGATGCAATCTTCCTGGAGAGGAAGGTGAAGAGTTCCTGCTTGTTCATAGGGTCACGCAGGAAATCTGGCCAATTCCCTGGCAGCTTGTTCTGACCAGCCACCTTCCGTCGTATCCCTTTGCCTCGCTTCTCCCTTGTTGACTCTTTTATGCTGCTGGTGATGTAAGTATCCCAGACCACATCAACTCTTGCAGAGGTCTCCAAGTGCTTCATGATGTGGGGAACAAAGACACAACTGGCATATTCGTCGAATGTGGTAATGTTGGTGGTGGACAGGAAGTGCACAACAGCAGCACCGTCGAGTACTTTGACATCAAAAGTCCCTGGAGGTAAAAAAGAAAGTTAGTTAAAAAACGAAAAACAAACTGTAAATAAGGACTCTCTACAGACCTTGAAGAGAATAATATGCTATTTTTTCTGATTATTACTGATATTACTTAATGCCACTGACTGATTACAACTTGTTTGTTAAAAAAAAAGTACCTGGAGGTTCCTGTTGTGTCTTCTCTGTCAGAACAATTAGCAGATCTGACTTCTTTCCCAAGCGTAGTTTCCCTCTGTCAGATAGGGAGGGAGGGTATGGATGGTTTTCGTGCTTAAAAAAGGTGCTCATGTCACCCTCTCTGTGTTGCATGGCTATATATAATTGGGAGAAGAGTGCAACATCATCATTCAACATTGAGATCTGCCCTGCCTGCTTGGTCTTGGTCTTGGGTGTTGGGCATCTGAAGAGAGGCAGTGAGTTATTTTTGATGGGCTCGTGAATGGAGTGTGTGCGGTTCCTGATCACTCTCTCATGGTACTTGTTGTACTGATCTCTGCCCACTGATTCCACATTGCGGACTGTGTTAACCACAGACTCGTCAGTTATATTACGTGTGTCCAGCATTAGAAGCTCGGGGGTATCATCTAGGAATGGATTGCTCATCAACACAACACCACCACAACACCACAGCACCACAACACCACAACACCACCACAACACCACAACACCACAACACCACAGCACCACAACACAATCAAAAGATCTAAAGTATAATAATTTTAAAAAATCACATAATGATATTCTCAATAGCTTTAATGCATTCCCTGACCCAGAAAATGTATATTTTGACACCAAGATTGACCTTCTAAGTGGCTTGGAAGCCGAGATATTTGCACTTATAGATTTTAGATGGCGGCCACCTTGGAAATCCGCCATCGGCCATCTTGATGAAGTGGCTCCCACCAAAAATTGAAAGCTATGGTGATGTAGAGCACATGGAAAAAAATTGGTGCTTTTGTCCAGCGCGTCCCCATTATTGTAAAATATGGTCTTAAGCCACCGCACTATGGGCCGGTTTCAGAGACAAGGCTTAAGCCTAGTCCTGGACTAAATCACACTTTCAATGTAAAATCTCCATTGAAGATGTTTTTTAGTCTAGGACTAGGCTTAAGCCTTGTCTCTGAAACCGGCCCTATATGTATTATCTATGGGGGGGCAGGTCTGGGGGTGGGGGGTGGGGGGGGGGGGCAGGTCTGGGGGTGGGGGGGGGGGGGGCAGGTCTGGGGGTGGGGGGGGCAGGTCTCGCTCTGACAGTGGGAACACAGCAGGTCTCGCGGGAACACATCAGGTCTCGCGGGAACACAGCAAAAAAAAAGTCTCGCTCTGACAGCGGGAACACAGCAGGTCTCGCTCTGACAGCGGGAACACGGCAGGTCTCGCTCTGACAGCGGGAACACAGCAGGTCTCGCTCTGACAGCGGGAACACAGCAGGTCTCGCTCTGACAGCGGGAACACAGCAGGTCTCGCTCTGACAGCGGGAACACAGCAGGTCTCGCTCTGACAGCGGGAACACAGCAGGTCTCGCGGGAACACAGCAGGTCTCGCTCTGACAGCGGGAACACAGCGCCACTTTTGAGACGATTTCGTGATTCTCTCCTCTCGAGGAACTACCCGATTTTTAAAATGGGTAGATTCTATTCACTAAAGATCTGTGTGAGTGGAAAAACAACAACAATTGATACTAGCACTTCCGATACGTGCACAACACATTTATTTGTAATTATTATTTGTTATCGTTGTTATTTTTCTTCAGGCGACTTGGACAGGCGACTCCATGATGGGTCCGTTCTGCGTGACGTTCTGACTTTGAAACGATTAAGCCAATGAAATGCTTCGAAACTGTAAACACAAAACCAGCCTGGCGGTTACAGGAAACCAAGGAAACCAAGAGAGACATGCGTCTTTAACTTCCTGGTCTGGTCCTCAGGTAAGAATGAATGAATGGTTTTTATTGTCATTGATATAGTACAGGTACCAAACAACGAAATTTGGGAGGGGGGGCTCCCCTGGTGCTAGGAAAAAAGACTAAAAACAAGAAGGGAAAAGAGCTGGTTTACATAAATAAAGGCTATGTACACTATCCACTATACTATACTACTATACTATACAAATAAAACACTGTGCTGTACTCTATGCTATGCTATAAATATCCTAACATTTCCTATCTCTGAACCTTATGTACCCGAGGGTTGTCATATTGCACATAGTGTTATTGCACATTCATTTAAAGTGTCGCAGTTTGCAGGTTTGAAATGTTCACAGTTGTGTTTCAGTATTGCACTTGATTACAATCTAGTAGCTGCCATCAAATTGTCTAGATTGTCCAGGGCCTAGAGTTAGATAGAGACAGAGTTAGATAGAGACAGAGTTAGATAGAGACAGAGTTAGATAGAGACAGAGTTAGACAGAGACAGAGACAGAGTTAGATAGAGACAGAGTTAGATAGAGACAGAGTTAGACAGAGACAGAGTCAGATAGAGACAGAGTTAGATAGAGACAGAGTTAGATAGAGACAGAGTTAGATAGAGACAGAGTTAGATAGAGACAGAGTTAGACAGAGACAGAGAGACAGAGTTAGATAGAGACAGAGTTAGATAGAGACAGAGTTAGATAGAGACAGAGTTAGACAGAGACAGAGTTAGATAGAGACAGAGTTAGACAGAGACAGAGTCAGATAGAGACAGAGTTAGATAGAGACAGAGTTAGATAGAGACAGAGTCAGATAGAGACAGAGTTAGATAGAGACAGAGTTAGATAGAGACAGAGTTAGATAGAGACAGAGTTAGATAGAGACAGAGTTAGATAGAGACAGAGTTAGACAGAGACAGAGTCAGATAGAGACAGAGTTAGATAGAGACAGAGTTAGATAGAGACAAAGTTAGATAGAGACAGAGTTAGACAGAGACAGAGTTAGACAGAGACAGAGTTAGATAGAGACAGAGTTAGATAGAGACAGAGTTAGATAGAGACAGAGTTAGATAGAGACAGAGTTAGATAGAGACAGAGTTAGATAGAGACAGAGTTAGATAGAGACAGAGTTAGACAGAGACAGAGTTAGATAGAGACAGAGTTAGATAGAGACAGAGTTAGATAGAGACAGAGTTAGATAGAGACAGAGTTAGACAGAGACAGAGTCAGATAGAGACAGAGTTAGATAGAGACAGAGTTAGATAGAGACAGAGTTAGATAGAGACAGAGTTAGATAGAGACAGAGACAGAGTTAGATAGAGACAGAGTTAGACAGAGACAGAGTTAGATAGAGACAGAGTTAGATAGAGACAGAGTTAGACAGAGACAGAGTTAGATAGAGACAGAGTTAGATAGAGACAGAGTTAGATAGAGACAGAGTTAGATAGAGACAGAGTTAGATAGAGACAGAGTTAGACAGAGACAGAGTTCAGTGTTTCCTCCAGGAATTTTTACCATGGTGGCGGGTAGTGCTGACCGCGCACGCGCGCAGCGCGCGCGCGATTTTTTCGCGTGCACGCGCATGAAACGCGCACGCGCGCTCAAAACAACGACGTCATTTCAGCCAAAACTCGAAAATAAAATGTTTTCCTGTAAATTAAAAACAAGGGTAGTCCGTCCGTCCGTCCCTCCCTCTCTGGAATGGAATGGAATGGACTTTATTTGTCATTGCTACAGTACAGGTACCAGACAACGAAATGGTCCATTAAATAAAATGACACGGTTCAAATGTTCACGCCGGCAGTCCGGCTCTCACACATACTGGCAGCGTCCCGGTCTGACTTAGCTCTCGTTTGTGCACGGCTTTCTTTCCTTCCTTCCTTCCTTCCTTCCTTTATGTGAAGTGGCCGGTCCCGGGCACAGCTGCCTCGCATCCGCTCAACGAGCCCGGCGGTTCGGTGCTGCGCTGATTAGCGGATGCGGGACAGCTGTGTGAGCGGATCGCTCCATCTCTCATCTTGATGAAGATGAATGATCTTTATTGTCATTGTAACAGGTACAACGTAATTTAAATGAGGAATCACAAAACAGTTTTGCAAGCGCGTCGCTTCGCGCTTGTGGGTGTGTCTAGCGCTGTGAAGGTCTGAAAAGCGGCCTAAATCGTTTTTTTTTTTTTTTGGGTTGAGAAATCTGCATGGTGGCGGAGGAAATTCCATCGTGGCGGCGCGCCACGATGAAATGCATGTAGAGGAAACACTGGAGTTAGATAGAGACAGAGTCAGATAGAGACAGAGTTAGACAGAGACAGAGTTAGATAGAGACAGAGTTAGATAGAGACAGAGTTAGATAGAGACAGAGTTAGATAGAGACAGAGTTAGATAGAGACAGAGTTAGATAGAGACAGAGTTAGATAGAGACAGAGTTAGATAGAGACAGAGTTAGATAGAGACAGAGTTAGGTAGAGACAGAGTTAGATAGTGACAGAGTTAGATAGAGACAGAGTCAGATAGAGACAGAGTCAGATAGTGACAGAGTCAGATAGAGACAGAGTTAGATAGAGACAGAGTTAGATAGAGACAGAGTTAGATAGAGACAGAGTTAGATAGAGACAGAGTTAGATAGAGACAGAGTTAGATAGAGACAGAGTTAGGCAGAGACAGAGTTAGATAGAGACAGAGTTAGATAGAGACAGAGTTAGATAGAGACAGAGTCAGATAGAGACAGAGTTAGACAGAGACAGAGACAGATAGAGACAGAGTTAGATAGAGACAGAGTTAGATAGAGACAGAGAGACAGAGTTAGACAGAGACAGAGTTAGATAGAGACAGAGTTAGATATAGACAGAGTTAGATAGAGACAGAGTTAGATAGAGACAGAGTTAGATAGAGACAGAGTTAGATAGAGACAGAGTTAGATAGAGACAGAGTTAGATAGAGACAGAGTTAGATAGAGACAGAGTTAGATAGAGACAGAGTTAGATAGAGACAGAGTTAGATAGAGACAGAGTTAGATAGAGACAGAGTTAGATAGAGACAGAGACAGATAGAGACAGAGTTAGATAGAGACAGAGTTAGATAGAGACAGAGTTAGATAGAGACAGAGTTAGATAGAGACAGAGTTAGATAGAGACAGAGTTAGATAGAGACAGAGTTAGATAGAGACAGAGTTAGACAGAGACAGAGACAGATAGAGACAGAGTTAGATAGAGACAGAGTTAGATAGAGACAGAGTTAGATAGAGACAGAGTTAGATAGAGACAGAGTTAGATAGAGACAGAGACAGATAGAGACAGAGTTAGATAGAGACAGAGTTAGATAGAGACAGAGTTAGATAGAGACAGAGTTAGATAGAGACAGAGTTAGATAGAGACAGAGACAGATAGAGACAGAGTTAGATAGAGACAGAGTTAGATAGAGACAGAGACAGATAGAGACAGAGTTAGATAGAGACAGAGTTAGATAGAGACAGAGTTAGATAGAGACAGAGTTAGACAGAGACAGAGTTAGATAGAGACAGAGTTAGACAGAGACAGAGACAGATAGAGACAGAGTTAGATAGAGACAGAGTTAGATAGAGACAGAGTTAGATAGAGACAGAGTTAGATAGAGACAGAGTTAGATAGAGACAGAGTTAGACAGAGACAGAGTTAGATAGAGACAGAGTTAGATAGAGACAGAGAGAGAGAGACAGAGACAGACAGAGACAGAGTTAGATAGAGACAGAGTTAGACAGAGACAGAGTTAGACAGAGACAGAGACAGATAGTGACAGAGTTAGACAGAGACAGAGTTAGATAGAGACAGAGTTAGGCAGAGACAGAGTTAGATAGAGACAGAGTTAGATAGAGACAGAGTTAGATAGAGACAGAGTTAGACAGAGACAGAGTTAAATAGAGACAGAGTTAGATAGTGACAGAGTTAGATAGAGACAGAGTCAGATAGAGACAGAGTTAGATAGAGACAGAGTTAGACAGAGACAGAGTCAGATAGAGACAGAGTTAGATAGAGACAGAGTTAGATAGAGACAGAGTTAGATAGAGACAGAGTTAAATAGAGACAGAGTTAGATAGAGACAGAGTTAGATAGAGACAGAGTTAGGTAGAGACAGAGTTAGATAGAGACAGAGTTAGACAGAGACAGAGTTAGACAGAGACAGAGTTAGATAGAGACAGAGTTAGACAGAGACAGAGTCAGATAGAGACAGAGTTAGATAGAGACAGAGACAGATAGAGACAGAGTTAGACAGAGACAGAGTTAGATAGAGACAGAGTTAGATAGAGACAGAGTTAGATAGAGACAGAGTTAGATAGAGACAGAGTCAGATAGAGACAGAGTTAGATAGAGACAGAGTTAGATAGAGACAGAGACAGATAGAGACAGAGTTAGATAGAGACAGAGTTAGATAGAGACAGAGTTAGATAGAGACAGAGTTAGATAGAGACAGAGTTAGATAGAGACAGAGTTAGACAGATACAGAGTTAGATAGAGACAGAGACAGATAGAGACAGAGTCAGATAGAGACAGAGTCAGATAGAGACAGAGTCAGATAGAGACAGAGTCAGATAGAGACAGAGTTAGATAGAGACAG
>NC_137690.1:1282825-1297825 GCF_963989245.1 Nansenia antarctica
AACGAGTTTTTGCCCCCTGAAAACGAAGATGTTTAAAAACGCCTGCCAGAGCGAAGATGTTTAAAAACGCCTGCCAGAGTGAAGATGTTTAAAAACGCTGTATATTCGCCGTATATTTTTTACGTGTGGACGAGATAGACGGAGATTTTTGTATTCGTCACGTCATCATGCGCGTAGATTTCTATGATCATGCGCACTGCAGCTGTTTGCTGTTCCCTCCAACGTCATATCCTAGCACCAGTAACTACTATGTTTACAACAGGCAACGGTGTTCGAGGCTACACAAGCGAGGAAAATGGATGTGTACAAAGTGCTTCTAGTTCTTTCACTGTTAACTGGACTTTTAACCTGTTTACATATAAATGCACGGTTAATGATCGAGAACATTGAGAGACAGAGGCGTCTGATTGGCCAGCGGGGCTATGGGGATAATATTATATCGCCGACTACTGGTGTGGAATGCTCAATGACAGCGTTTATATTGCGTTCATGCGTATGCATGTGGACACAGACATTGTTTATAAACATGCTGGTGTGGACGGTAATATTTTTATATATACGAAAAACGTTTATCAAAAAAACGTATAGGTGTGGACAGGGCCTTAGTCTATGCAGCCGCTGTCCTGGGTGCTGAAGGCCAGGGGGCCGTTCCACTATGCCAGATTAACTCTGATATAAGCGATTAACTCTGATCCAGGTTTAAATAAGCTTGCGGTCGGTTCCATCAATGTGGCTCAAATAATTCACTGCTTGGTTGCTATGCAACCTATCCTTCTGAGTCAGATATAATTAGCCTGGTCCCGAGCAGACTTACAGGCTGGCTAAGGTAATGCGTGCGTCAAAAAAAGGCTCACAGGCGGAAACTACATCCCGAACGACAGTTCCTCAAGTGTCTTTTAGGAAATATTAGTTCCCACTTCACACGAGATAGATAGATAGATAGTTTGACTGTGTGATAGATAGATAATTTGATATTTTGAAAGTGTGATCGATCGATAGATAGTTTGATTGTGTGATAGATAACTTGATATTTTGAAAGTGTGATAGATAGATCGATAGATAAATAAATTAAAAAGTGTAAAAAATAAAATAAAATAAATAGGTATCTTTATTAACTTGCATTGCTTTTGTCACAGCGGTCTGGCTGGCGCAGTGGTTAAGGCAACCAGCTAGAGTTCCGAAGGTTGCGAGTTCGAGACTTGATTATTTTTTTTATTTTTTTTTTACATTTAACCGAAACCTTCATGCAAAGGCTTCAAACGCCATTGTAATCGTGTCAGTTCTTGTAAATTAGCCTGCACCATAATTTTATAGCCTACATACTTTTTTAGATGAGATTTTAGATTAGATTCAGACAACGAAATGCAGTAAAAAGTGCGTCTGAAGAGGGATTTGAACTATCGATTTAAAATGACGATTAAATACTATGGCAGCGGTCGATACCACTAGGCCATTGTGACGATATGACGGCTTGTAGCCTGCTGCTGATATCACCACAGTAGTAAATATTAATTTATTAAAATATGAACATATAACAATAACTGGGGCTAGTATGACCTACGCATTTAATCGGTCAGCAATTTCTTGCCAAACCATTTCCCTCGCCTTGTTAATTGCGGCAGTATTGCACTATTTTACATCTTATTTTTCCGTCTTCATAAAGATCAATAATTCGTAATGCTGCGCAAATGTAGGACCCCTGCAGAGTGGAGTATCTTCATTTCGACAGATCGACTCTTCGGGGCTCTTTATGTCTGCGTGCACCCGCCCATATCGAGGATTTCTAAGCCGGTGTTCTGTGAACACTGATGACACAAGCCTGATCCTCGTTCGAGGAATCACCTGAGGCTTGAATTCCAATCCCGAGTTGCCTGATCGCCTGATTTATTTAAATCGCCCATATACAGTACTAATCCACTTTAGTGGAACGGCCCCCAGGTATACCCGGGGCTGCGTGCGGGTCACCACAACACACACACACACACACACACACACACACACACACACACACACACACACACACACACACACACACACTGTGATTTAACTGTAGAATGTTGTTGCTCTCCAGGGATTGGCCAAGAGTGTTACTCTGGAAAACCTGTCACTGGCCAACTGTCCAATCGGGGACGAGGGTTTAGAGGGTGAGTACAACTAAAAGATTTACTTAATATATATATTTACTTCATTGATATTATTAGTAAATTATTATTAGTTCTTATTGTTAGTATAAGGTATACTTCCTCAAAGGCATTTAGCCTGTAGCAGGGTTTAGGCCAGGGGTAGCCAACCTTTTTGATATGAGATGTTCTTGTTAGTCAGTCTGCCAACCACAATATCAACATTAATTATGACCCGCCATCAAACCAAACCAAACAGACCAACAGCCATGTATGCTCCATAAACAGCTATGTAGGCAGAGCCATGTATGCTACATAAACAGCTATGTATGCTACATAAACAGCTATGTATGCTACATAAACAGCCATGTATGCTACATAAACAGCTATGTATGCTCCATAAACAGCTATGTAGGCAGAGCCATGTATGCTACATAAACAGCTATGTATGCTACATAAACAGCTATGTATGCTACATAAACAGCCTTGTATGCTACATAAACAGCTATGTATGCTACATAAACAGCTATGTATGCTACATAAACAGCTATGTATGCTACATAAACAGCCATGTATGCTACATAAACAGCCATGTATGCTACATAAACAGCCATGTATGCTACATAAACAGCCATGTATGCTACATAAACAGCTATGTATGCTCCATAAACAGCTATGTATGCTCCATAAACAGCCATGTATGCTACATAAACAGCTATGTATGCTACATAAACAGCCATGTATGCTACATAAACAGCCTTGTATGCTACATAAACAGCTATGTATGCTACATAAACAGCCATGTATGCTACATAAACAGCCATGTATGCTACATAAACAGCCATGTATGCTACATAAACAGCTATGTATGCTACATAAACAGCTATGTATGCTACATAAACAGCCATGTATGCTCCATAAACAGCTATGTATGCTCCATAAACAGCCATGTATGCTACATAAACAGCTATGTATGCTCCATAAACAGCCATGTATGCTACATAAACAGCCATGTATGCTACATAAACAGCTATGTATGCTACATAAACAGCCATGTATGCTACATAAACAGCCATGTATGCTACATAAACAGCTATGTATGCTACATAAACAGCCATGTATGCTACATAAACAGCTATGTATGCTACATAAACAGCTATGTATGCTCCATAAACAGCCATGTATGCTACATAAACAGCTATGTATGCTCCATAAACAGCTATGTATGCTCCATAAACAGCCATGTATGCTCCATAAACAGCTATGTATGCTACATAAACAGCTATGTATGCTACATAAACAGCCATGTATGCTACATAAACAGCCATGTATGCTCCATAAACAGCCATGTATGCTACATAAACAGCTATGTATGCTACATAAACAGCTATGTATGCTACATAAACAGCTATGTATGCTACATAAACAGCTATGTATGCTACATAAACAGCTATGTATGCTACATAAACAGCCATGTATGCTACATAAACAGCTATGTATGCTACATAAACAGCCATGTATGCTACATAAACAGCCATGTATGCTACATAAACAGCCATGTATGCTACATAAACAGCTATGTATGCTACATAAACAGCTATGTATGCTACATAAACAGCCATGTATGCTACATAAACAGCTATGTATGCTACATAAACAGCTATGTATGCTACATAAACAGCCATGTATGCTACATAAACAGCCATGTATGCTACATAAACAGCTATGTATGCTACATAAACAGCCATGTATGCTACATAAACAGCTATGTATGCTACATAAACAGCCATGTATGCTACATAAACAGCCATGTATGCTACATAAACAGCTATGTATGCTACATAAACAGCTATGTATGCTACATAAACAGCTATGTATGCTACATAAACAGCCATGTATGCTCCATAAACAGCTATGTATGCTCCATAAACAGCCATGTATGCTCCATAAACAGCCATGTATGCTACATAAACAGCTATGTATGCTACATAAACAGCCATGTATGCTACATAAACAGCCATGTATGCTACATAAACAGCTATGTATGCTACATAAACAGCCATGTATGCTCCATAAACAGCTATGTATGCTACATAAACAGCCATGTATGCTCCATAAACAGCCATGTATGCTCCATAAACAGCCATGTATGCTACATAAACAGCTATGTATGCTCCATAAACAGCCATGTATGCTACATAAACAGCCATGTATGCTACATAAACAGCCATGTATGCTCCATAAACAGCCATGTATGCTACATAAACAGCCATGTATGCTACATAAACAGCCATGTATGCTACATAAACAGCTATGTATGCTACATAAACAGCCATGTATGCTACATAAACAGCCATGTATGCTACATAAACAGCTATGTATGCTACATAAACAGCCATGTATGCTACATAAACAGCTATGTATGCTACATAAACAGCTATGTATGCTCCATAAACAGCCATGTATGCTACATAAACAGCTATGTATGCTCCATAAACAGCTATGTATGCTCCATAAACAGCCATGTATGCTCCATAAACAGCTATGTATGCTACATAAACAGCTATGTATGCTACATAAACAGCCATGTATGCTACATAAACAGCCATGTATGCTCCATAAACAGCCATGTATGCTACATAAACAGCTATGTATGCTACATAAACAGCTATGTATGCTACATAAACAGCTATGTATGCTACATAAACAGCTATGTATGCTACATAAACAGCCATGTATGCTACATAAACAGCTATGTATGCTACATAAACAGCCATGTATGCTACATAAACAGCCATGTATGCTACATAAACAGCCATGTATGCTACATAAACAGCTATGTATGCTACATAAACAGCCATGTATGCTACATAAACAGCTATGTATGCTACATAAACAGCTATGTATGCTACATAAACAGCCATGTATGCTACATAAACAGCCATGTATGCTACATAAACAGCCATGTATGCTACATAAACAGCTATGTATGCTACATAAACAGCCATGTATGCTACATAAACAGCTATGTATGCTACATAAACAGCCATGTATGCTACATAAACAGCTATGTATGCTACATAAACAGCTATGTATGCTACATAAACAGCTATGTATGCTACATAAACAGCCATGTATGCTCCATAAACAGCTATGTATGCTCCATAAACAGCCATGTATGCTCCATAAACAGCCATGTATGCTACATAAACAGCTATGTATGCTACATAAACAGCCATGTATGCTACATAAACAGCCATGTATGCTACATAAACAGCTATGTATGCTACATAAACAGCCATGTATGCTCCATAAACAGCTATGTATGCTACATAAACAGCCATGTATGCTCCATAAACAGCCATGTATGCTCCATAAACAGCCATGTATGCTACATAAACAGCTATGTATGCTCCATAAACAGCCATGTATGCTACATAAACAGCCATGTATGCTACATAAACAGCCATGTATGCTCCATAAACAGCCATGTATGCTCCATAAACAGCCATGTATGCTACATAAACAGCTATGTATGCTACATAAACAGCCATGTATGCTCCATAAACAGCCATGTATGCTCCATAAACAGCCATGTATGCTACATAAACAGCCATGTATGCTACATAAACAGCCATGTATGCTCCATAAACAGCCATGTATGCTCCATAAACAGCCATGTATGCTACATAAACAGCCATGTATGCTACATAAACAGCTATGTATGCTACATAAACAGCTATGTATGCTCCATAAACAGCCATGTATGCTCCATAAACAGCCATGTATGCTCCATAAACAGCCATGTATGCTACATAAACAGCTATGTATGCTCCATAAACAGCCATGTATGCTACATAAACAGCCATGTATGCTCCATAAACAGCCATGTATGCTCCATAAACAGCCATGTATGCTACATAAACAGCTATGTATGCTCCATAAACAGCCATGTATGCTACATAAACAGCCATGTATGCTACATAAACAGCCATGTATGCTCCATAAACAGCCATGTATGCTCCATAAACAGCCATGTATGCTACATAAACAGCCATGTATGCTACATAAACAGCTATGTATGCTCCATAAACAGCTATGTATGCTACATAAACAGCCATGTATGCTCCATAAACAGCCATGTATGCTCCATAAACAGCTATGTATGCTACATAAACAGCCATGTATGCTCCATAAACAGCCATGTATGCTACATAAACAGCTATGTATGCTACATAAACAGCCATGTATGCTACATAAACAGCCATGTATGCTACATAAACAGCTATGTATGCTACATAAACAGCCATGTATGCTACATAAACAGCTATGTATGCTACATAAACAGCTATGTATGCTACATAAACAGCCATGTATGCTCCATAAACAGCTATGTATGCTACATAAACAGCTATGTATGCTACATAAACAGCTATGTATGCTACATAAACAGCCATGTATGCTCCATAAACAGCTATGTATGCTCCATAAACAGCTATGTATGCTACATAAACAGCCATGTATGCTACATAAACAGCTATGTATGCTACATAAACAGCCATGTATGCTACATAAACAGCCATGTATGCTCCATAAACAGCCATGTATGCTACATAAACAGCTATGTATGCTACATAAACAGCTATGTATGCTACATAAACAGCTATGTATGCTACATAAACAGCTATGTATGCTACATAAACAGCTATGTATGCTACATAAACAGCCATGTATGCTACATAAACAGCCATGTATGCTACATAAACAGCCATGTATGCTACATAAACAGCTATGTATGCTACATAAACAGCTATGTATGCTACATAAACAGCTATGTATGCTACATAAACAGCTATGTATGCTCCATAAACAGCCATGTATGCTACATAAACAGCCATGTATGCTCCATAAACAGCTATGTATGCTACATAAACAGCCATGTATGCTACATAAACAGCCATGTATGCTCCATAAACAGCAATGTATGCTACATAAACAGCCATGTATGCTCCATAAACAGCCATGTATGCTACATAAACAGCTATGTATGCTACATAAACAGCTATGTATGCTCCATAAACAGCTATGTATGCTACATAAACAGCCATGTTTGCTACATAAACAGCTATGTATGCTACATAAACAGCTATGTATGCTACATAAACAGCTATGTATGCTCCATAAACAGCTATGTATGCTACATAAACAGCCATGTATGCTCCATAAACAGCTATGTATGCTACATAAACAGCTATGTATGCTACATAAACAGCCATGTATGCTACATAAACAGCCATGTATGCTCCATAAACAGCTATGTATGCTACATAAACAGCCATGTATGCTACATAAACAGCTATGTATGCTACATAAACAGCTATGTATGCTACATAAACAGCCATGTATGCTCCATAAACAGCTATGTATGCTACATAAACAGCCATGTATGCTACATAAACAGCCATGTATGCTACATAAACAGCCATGTATGCTACATAAACAGCCATGTACACAGAGCCATGTATGCTACATAAACAGCTATGTACGCAGAGCCATGCATGCTACATAAACAGCCATGTACACAGAGCCATGTATGCTACATAAACAGCCATGTACAGCTTTGCATTCAATCAAATTTCAGGACCCTCCTTTCATGACTTGTCCTAGATATGTGGTGTTCTGCCACCCAGTATCCTGACATTTTCAACATCACATCAGGATAAGCTAGTATGAAGCTATTTTGCAGTTTTGCAAATGTGTAGGAAGCAGGCCAATTTACAAGACGGCCAACTAGTGCTCTTTGTGTGTAAATAGCAATTGTAAAAATGGTAAAACAAAAAAACTAAAAACCTGAGGCGGCTCTTTTAGTAGGTAAAAAAGGCCCGGCTGTTCGAGGGTTAATATATCCTCCGTCAGTGAATGTCTTTCCACGTCTTGTTGCTCGAGGCGACAGCTTGCTTCAGTTGCAGGATGTTTTAGCAGCGGTAGAAGCTTCTAGGCTGCTGGCCTGCCTCCCGAACCTTGACACAGCAATGTCTTATTGATTCTCCTCCGCTTCATCCTCCAACCGTCTCTCGTGTTTGGTCTCAAAATGGCGTCTTTAACGTTTGACGTCCGGCAAACAACATTTTGGAGACGTAAATGGTAAATTGACTAAACTTCTACAGCGCCTGTTATCCAACAGCCTCTCATTCACCCATCCACACGCACATTCACACACCAATGGCGGCCAAGCTACCATGCAAGGCGCCGGCCCGCTCACTGGGAGCAATTTGGGGGTTCAGTGTCTTGCCCAAGGACACTTCGACATGTGGCCAGTCGGGGCTCGAACCGGCGATCTGCCAACCTTGCGATCATTAGACGGTGGCTCTACCTCCTGAGACACACACAGCCCGGTCCCATGACGTAAGACACACACAGCCCGGTCCTTCTGGGTCACAGAACCCAGACCCTCTCCTGTCCAGCAGGTTAACTGTCTGTCTGAAGGCCCGGAGGTTAACTGTCTGTCTGAAGGCCCGGAGGTTACCTGTCTGTCTGAAGGCCCGGAGGTTAACTGTCTGTCTGAAGCTCCTCTCACTCATACCAGCCTTCCCAGGACGTTCCATGGAGTTTCCCTGGTACGGTGTGTGTATGTGTGTATGTGTGTGTGTGTGTGTGTGTGTGTATGTGTGTGTGTGTGTGTGTATGTCCCTGGTACAGTGTGTGTGTGTGTGTCCCAGGTACGGTGTGTGTGTGTGTAGGGGTGTAACGGATCACCTAACTCACGGATCGGATCGTGTCACGGTTTTTGAGTCACGGATCGGATCATTTTTCGGATCAACACAAAACATTTTAGTTTTTATAAAAACTGCTTTTTCCTTGAATTCTGTAAAAACACCACTTTTACTATGTGACAAAAACCAACAACATTCAAGATGTCAAAACTGGTAATATATATATATATACACATCAGGGTTTCCGTTAACCGGTAATTCCCGGTCTTTGTCCGGTAAAATTAGTGGAAGTCCGACAAGTTGAAAACTCGTCGGACATAAATGTCCGGTGAAAATAATTCCCTCTAACCATTTTCAGCTGAGCACCAAACACACACACAGAACACTGCCCGAGAGAGAAGGACCCGCCCCCTTTAGTTAGCCTATAGGCTATAGGCTAACTAAAGGGGGCGGGTCCTTCTCTCTCGGGCAGTGTTACACGAGTGTGTGTGTGTTTGGTGCTCAGCTGAAAATGGTGTCCCGAAGCGGAGCGCTTTAACTTTATCGCACAATAACAAGGATAACAAACAAAACGGACAACATTTACACTAAGATGGAGACAAACTTCAGCGATATGATCTAACAGCCGGTCTTCAGGACGACATACAGACCCGTATGAGCTTACAGGGCTATCCCCTATCTATCTGAGAAAAGGCATAGCCTAGCCCTAGGCTGTAACATCGAACGGAAATTAGCCTATACGCATTGCAAGTTAATTTAAAGCCTATTTATTTTCAAAGAGTTTTATTCTATTTTATTTTATCTGATAAAAGGCATATGAACGGAAATTAGGCTAGCCGTGTCACGCCAGAAGCCTACATGCTTGCACTGTTACTGTTCAATAAAATGTTATACATCTAGACATTGTGGTATTTCTTTATATACGTATCCCAGACTGCCTATCAATTGTTTCTCAATAAACAGTTATGTTCTCCCCATTGTCATACTCCCGAGCTAAACGAAATGCCTTCCCAACCAGCGAGACCTGGTTATAGAAATGACGTTGTTTTATTGATTTTTAAAAAAGGGTAAAACTGGAAAGAGAAAATAGAAAACTCACATTAATCCCAAACAATTTAACAAACTTCAGTTAACGTAATGTGGAGTCCGTTCATTGATCGATGCTGTCTGTTCAGTTCCCAGTGAGGCGCCCGTTCAGCGCTGGATTTGACGCATGGCATAGCGCGCATGCGTCAAATCATGTTATATTATTATATATTATATAGCTCGCATCTAATCGTATCGGATGAGAAATAGACATTAAATGGCATATATAGGCCGCTACACAACAGTAATCACCGCGACAAACAGCTATATTAGATTTGAAAAAAAGAAATATGATTTTGAAAAAAAATTTTTTTATTATATTTTAATATGATGACCGGAATATATCACGTTTGTCCGGTAAATCGAATTCGTCCCGGACACGATGTCCGACGGCAAATTTTTCTAACGGAAACCCTGATACACATACATATATATATAACATATTCTACACTCAAACATTACATAATTATACTGAAATACACTCAATTTAAATGATAGGAGAGAGGGAGGAGGCGCCTGGTTGCAGCAGTGAATCACTGGGCTCTTTAAAGCAGATGAATAAACATGTTTTATGCCACTTTTAACTAAATAATAAAGTGAACCCTTATTTTGAACATGGTATGAAAAAAATGGCTACATTATCAGAAGTTGTCGAGCTACCTTTTTCGTGCCTCCCGTCATAGTTGACAGAGAAGCCAAAGTGCTCCCATACATGGGATTTAAATGACGAGGGAGGCATTTCGAGTTCTTCTCCGCCGAACAACGTAACATGATACACTTGGGCCGCGTTCGTAAATTTGCTTTGAGAGCGCCGGAGCGCACACTGGGTCCGACGTCATAAAGGGACCAAGTAATTTGATTGGACAAGAGGCGTTCCTTGAACGCTGATCAGATTACGGAGCGGATTTACGAACGCAGCCTTGTTGTTGTGGATTCCCAGCTTCACGTGTAGTGAGCAAACAACAGATTCTTTTTCTTTCGCATTATCAACCTATCATTGCGCTTTAGAGTAAAACAAAGCCCGCAACTGTCGCGTCTATCTTTTCATGGCAACTCTACATTGTGATTTACAAGAGATATTAAGTAAGATATTAAGTAATATTATTAACATTTTGCAATTGATCCGCGGTACACATGCGTTCCGAACCGTGGAGGGCGATCCGAACGGATCACGGAATTTCCGTGATCCGTTACACCCCTATGTGTGTGTGTGTGTGTGTGTGTGTGTGTGTATGTCCCAGGTACGGTGTGTGTGTGTGTGAAGGCGGTTTACAGGGAACGATTGTGTGGCTGCAGGCTGCAGGCCCGCCGTGAAACACCACCTCTCTCCTTTCCCCTCCGCTACTGACGCACGCTACGTCAAAACACCGCGCACCCCCTGTCCTCTTAAAGGCAGGGTTCCCACGTGTCCTGTCCTCTTAAAGGCAGGGTTCCCACGTGTCCTGTCCTCTTAAAGGCAGGGTTCCCACCCCCTGTCCTCTTAAAGGCAGGGTTCCCACAGGTCCTGTCCTCTTAAAGGCAGGGTTTCCACGTGTCCTGTCCTCTTAAAGGCAGGGTTCCCACGGGTCCTGTCCTCTTAAAGGCAGGGTTCCCACGGGTCCTGTCCTCTTAAAGGCAGGGTTCCCACCCCCTGTCCTCTTAAAGGCAGGGTTCCCACGGGTCCTGTCCTCTTAAAGGCAGGGTTCCCACGTGTCCTGTCCTCTTAAAGGCAGGGTTCCCACGGGTCCTGTCCTCTTAAAGGCAGGGTTCCCACCCCCTGTCCTCTTAAAGGCAGGGTTCCCAAAGGTCCTGTCCTCTTAAAGGCAGGGTTCCCACGGGTCCTGTCCTCTTAAAGGCAGGGTTCCCACGGGTCCTGTCCTCTTAAAGGCAGGGTTCCCACGGGTCCTGTCCTCTTAAAGGCAGAGTTCCCACCCCCTGTCCTCTTAAAGGCAGGGTTCCCACCCCCTGTCCTCTTAAAGGCAGGGTTCCCACGTGTCCTGTCCTCTTAAAGGCAGGGTTCCCACGGGTCCTGTCCTCTTAAAGGCAGGGTTCCCACCCCCTGTCCTCTTAAAGGCAGGGTTCCCACGGATCCTGTCCTCTTAAAGGCAGGGTTCCCACGGGTCCTGTCCTCTTAAAGGCAGGGTTCCCACGGGTCCTGTCCTCTTAAAGGCAGGGTTCCCACGGGTCCTTGAAATCCTTGAAAGTTTGTGAATTTGAGAAAAATAGACATGGGTCATTCAAACATGTTAGCATATAGCATGTAGCAGGGTTTAGCCTGTAGCAAGGTTTAATGTGTGTGTGTGTGTGTGTGTGTGTGTGTGTGTGTGTGTGTGTGTGTGTGTGTGTGTGTGTGTGTGTGTGTGTGTGTGTAGCTATCTGCCAGAGCGTGAAGTATTCTCCCTGTATAAAGACGGTGGACTTCACGGGCTGCAACCTCACCTGGAGAGGGGCGGGGCATATGGCCAGCATCATCAAGGTACAGAGGGGGGCGGGGCTTATGGCCAGCATCATCAAGGTACAGAGGGGGGCGGGGCTTATGGCCAGCATCATCAAGGTACTTGATGGCTGGTCTGTCAGTACTGCAGCCTCTCTGGCTCCCTCTAGTGGCGGTTTGGGAGTTATTACACATTATGTATCAAATGCATCCGCTGAAAGCTTTCTCCCTCTCCCTCACTTCTCTCCCCTCTCCTCCCCCTCCCCTCTCCTCCCCCCCTCCCCTCTCCTCCCCCCTCCCCCTCCCTCCTCCCCCCCTCCCCCCCCTCCCCTCTCCTCCCCCCTCCCCCTCCCTCCCCCCCCCCCTCCCTCCCTCCCCCCCCCCCCCTTCCCCTCCCCCAGCACCAGGCCATGCAGAGGCACGGAGCGGCGTGGGCGGGGTCTCTGCGGTACCGCCAGCCGGAGCTGGAGGGGATGGGGGGGCTGCGCAGGGTCACCCTGAACGCAAACGCGCTGGTGGGCGACCGCGGGGCCAACGCCCTGGCCCAGGAGCTGGCAGACGACCTCTGGGTCAAAGGTCAGTAGCCCAGGAGCTGGCAGACGACCTCTGGGTCAAAGGTCAGTAGCCCAGGAGCTCTGGGTCAAAGGTCAGTAGCCCAGGAGCTCTGGGTCAAAGGTCAGTAGCCCAGGAGCTCTGGGTCAAAGGTCAGTAGCGTGAGAGTTTATTATTATATATATTTCTTATTATATATATTTCTTATTATATATAGATGTATTATTTTATGTATATCGTAATTCATTATTTCATTAATAAGTATTAATTATTAATTCATTATTCATGATATATATATATATATATATATATACGTATACTTGCATAGGCTCCTCCCCCGACCCGGAGGAGAAAGGGGTAGTAATGACCTTTCACTTTTTTTGACATGATACATTAAAATGCTCATAACTTTTTAAAATAAAGGGCTATCTCAGTCATTCAACCAGTTATGAATAGCTGAGAACTTCTAATTTATGGGAAAAAAAAAAAAAATGTCAAAATGCCACCATGTGAAGGGTTTTCCCAGCCACCACTCATATAGATATTGTGTTATATATGTATTATTACACAACGCCTTTGTGGTGTGTTATTTGGAGTCTGTAATCTGATTGGCTGTGGAGTCTGTAATCTGATTGGCTGTGGAGTCTGTAATCTGATTGGCTGTGGAGTCTGTAATCTGATTGGCTGTGGAGTCTGTAATCTGATTGGCTGTGGAGTCTGTAATCTGATTGGCTGTGGTGTTTCCTCCTCAGCCGTGGACCTGCAGAGGTGTGGCCTGTCCAATGAGGGGGCGTGGCCTCTGCTGCAGGCGCTGCAGTCTAACTCCGCCCTCTGTGTCCTGGACATCAGGAGGAACCCGCTAGTGGGTCGGTACCACGGTTACCACGGCTACCTGCTATCCTGCTAGTCTGTTACCACGGCTACCTGCTATCCTGCTAGTCTGTTACCACGGCTACCTGCTATCCTGCTAGTCTGTTACCACGGCTACCTGCTAGCCTGCTAGTCTGTTACCACGGCTACCTGCTAGCCTGCTAGTCTGTTACCACGGCTACCTGCTAGCCTGCTAATCTGTTACCACGGTTACCTGCTAATCTGTTACCACAGTTACCTGCTAGCCTGCTAGTCTGTTACCACGGTTACCTGCTAGCCTGCTAGCTAACTAGATGTTCTAACAGGTGTCTCCCCCCTCACAGACAAGGACCTAGTGAAGACCGTGATTGAGAAGGTTCTAATGAACGCTAACAGCCAACCCTCTCAGGTAGGGTGTGTGTGTGTGTGTGTGTGTGTGTGTGTGTGTGGATGTATTCATACTTGTGTGTTTCAGGTGTGTGTTTCAGGCGTGTTTCAGACACTATGTTTTGTGTCGTAGTACCCCTGGATCAAGCCCCCCGCCCCCCGAGACGCCCAGAAACCCCCAGGACCCCCGAGACCGAGGGGACCCCCCCCCAGGAGGAGAAGACTGGGGACCTCCGTGAGAGGGAAGGCCACATTCAGGATAGGTAGATACACCCCTAGGTTACCCTTAGGATACATACCTCTAAACCTGTCTCATTTAGGATACATACCTCTAAACCTGTCTCATTTAGGATACATACCTCTAAACCTGTCTCATTTAGGATACATACCCCTAAACCTGTCTCATTTAGGATACATACCTCTAAACCTGTCTCATTTACCTCTAAACCTGTCTCATTTAGGATCGATGGAGCGGATGTTATGACCATATATGGAGGGGGTTGTTATGACCATATATGGAGGGGATGTAATGGTTACTATGGTTACGTTCTAGGCCCACGGAGACCGCCCCCGGCTGGTGGGCGGAGTCCAGATGCTGCTCCTAGGCCACGCCCCCCCAAGGGGTTGCCATGGCGCACAGCGGCCCGCGCCGAGAGACAGAGGTAGGAGCTGGGAGCCCTGACCCTAACCCTGACCCCTGACCCTGAACCCTTACCATTGACTCTGACCCTAACCCTGACCCTTAACCCTGTCCATGACCCTGACCCCTTAACCCTGACCCTCTAACCTTTCACCTCACTGAATACCCCCCCCCCCCGTAAGGAGGCGGAGCAGAATAATGTGATGTCACGTCCTGCTCTATGAATGTGATGTCATGTCC
>NC_137690.1:1302825-1325325 GCF_963989245.1 Nansenia antarctica
GTCAGTGTGAGTTGGAGAACGCGCGTCTGCGCAGTACCAGCCTGTCCCTGGGGGGGGCGCTGCAGGGGGAGGAGGCCCTGCTGGACAGCATCGAGAGCTCCTTCACCAAGTTCCACGCCTTCCTGGACCTGCTGAGGGACGCCGGGTCAGCCCTGTTTATTACACTCTTATTACACATGCTACACGTTTATTACACATGCTACACGCTTATTACACATGCTACACGCTTATTACACATGCTACACGTTTATTACACATGCTACACACTTATTACACATGCTACACGTTTATTACACATGCTACACGCTTATTACACATGCTACACGCTTATTACACATGCTACACTCTTATTACACATGCTACACGCTTATTACACATGCTACACGTTTATTACACATGCTACACGTTTATTACACATGCTACACGCTTATTACACATGCTACATGCTTATTACACATGCTACACATTATTACACATGCTACACACTTATTACACATGCTACATGCTTATTACACATGTTACACATTTATTACACATGCTACACGCTTATTACACATGCTACACGCTTATTACACATGCTACATGCTTATTACACATGCTACACGTTTATTACACATGCTACACGCTTATTACACATGCTACATGCTTATTACACATGCTACACGTTTATTACACATGCTACACGCTTATTACACCTGCTACACTCTTATGACATGTTTATTACACAGGCTACACTCTTATTACATGTTTATTACAGAGGCTACACTCTTATTACACGCAGGCAGGCTGGCATAACTGTCTCTCATGCTGTCCTCTGTGTCTCAGACTGGGCCAGCTGGCCTCCATGGCTGGCATCGACCAATCAGACTTCGGCCCACTGGGGAGACCCCAGCTGTCCTCTACGGTTGGCCGGCCGCCGGTGGGGGCGGGGCCCAAGGCCGACGCTGCTGCACCTTCAGTGAGTACCTGAGGGGGTCAGGTGACCTGACCTGAGCTAGATTACTCTCCCTGCTACACCTGAGCTAGATTACTCTTCCTGCTACGACTGGTGGATTGATGATTCACTTGCTTAGTCAAATGTATTGATTGTAAATCGCTTTGGAATAAGACGTCTGCTGAATGCCAAACATGTAATATAATGTTACATCCATCCATCCGTACATCCATCTTAGATGCCCAAATGCATTTTGTTGTCTTAGTACGTGAACTCTCTCAATGACAATAAAGTTGAATCTAATCTAGTCTAGTCTAGTCTAGTCTAGTCTAATCTAATCTAATCTAATCTAATCTAGTCTAGTCTAGTCTAGTCTAATCTAATCTAATCTAATCTAGTCTAGTCTGATCAGAAAAAAACTAGAAACCTGATTCAGGATAAGAAACACAAACAGAGATGTGTGTTTTCCCTCAGGGCCGCACCCCCCCCCCTCCAGCCCCGCCCGGGGGTCTCACCCCTGGATCTCCTGCCTCTCTCGCGGGGCTCCTGAGCCCAGGGGAGGGGCCTCTGGTCCTGGGGAGGGAGGCCAGCCCAGGGGAGGGCTGGCCTCTGGTCCTGGGGAGGGAGGCCAGCCCAGGGGAGGGGCCTTTGGTCCTGGGGAGGGAGGCCAGCCCAGGGGAGGGGCCTCTGGTCCTGGGGAGGGAGGCCAGCCCAGGGGAGGGGCCTCTGGTCCTGGGGAGGGAGGCCAGCCCAGGGGAGGGGCCTGGTGGAGGACAGCAGCACAGCCTCCCTAGCAACGGCTGCCGTGGCAACAGCCCTCACGGTAGCGGTTCCTACAACGACGCCTCCCACCACGGCAACCGCTCCGTACACAGCAACGGCTCCCACGGCAACCGCTCCGTACACAGCAACGGCTCCCATAGCAACGGCTCCCATAGCAACGGCTCCGTACACAGCAACCGCTCCCGTAGAAACCGCTCCCGCGGCGACGCGTCTGCGAGGTCCAGTCTGAGTGACAGGAGCGACCGGGTGGGATCCCCGGGGTCAGGGGGGTCAGAGGTCAAACTGTACTCAGGGTTTGAGGTGCTGGAGCAGGGCCGCTCGCTAGGCAGCCTGGCCGGGTCTGACGACCTCTTCTGACCTCCCATATGGAGGACAGGGGACCTGGAGGTCAGAGGTCAGGGTACCGGCACAAAATAGTTTAGTTTGTTTGCCAAATCTGAAATGTGAATTTAGCATAGCTACTTTTGTATCTTTTCACTTTTTATTTTTATTTTTTATTTTTAAATGACCATGAATGTGTTTGAATGTTCTTTTGTTAAATCAATATTATTATTTTTTCCAATAAATATTTTTAAAAAGCTTTTTGGTCTGAATCTGTTTTTATTAAAAAGTCCTCAAGTCCTTGGGGCTATTCCACGTACGTTGATTAGTATATCGGCGATTAAGATAAAAGCCGCGTTCAGGGAACTCGTGATTGGGATTCAAGCCTCAGGTGATTCCTCGAACGAGGATCAGGCTTGTGTCATCAGTGTTCACAGAACACTGGTTTAGAAGTCCTCGATATGGGCACTATGTTATGTCCATAGTGATAATTCGTCATCGCCAAACATTCCACTGTGATGATGTTAATGCAAGTTGATAGACATACCTATTTTTTTTACACTTCTTTATTTATCTATCTATGTATCTATCTATATCATAGATGGGGTAGTGGTGGTCTAGTGGATAGTGAGTTGGACGTGGGATCGGAAGGTTGTGAGTTCAAATCCCGCCTGAAGCCACACCACTACTAGTGTGCCCTTGGGTAAGGCACTTAGCCCTCAGTTACTCCAGGGGGAATGTCCCTGTAATTCGTAATTGTAAGTCGCTTTGGATAAAAGCGTCTGCTAAATGGCAAAATTATTATTATTATTAAAATTAAATTAAATTATATCACACTTTCAAAATATCAAATTATCTATCTATTACACAAACTATCTATCTATCTATCTCGTAAAAAGTGGGAACTAATATTTTCTAAAAGACACTTGACGGAACTGTCATTCGGGATGTAGTTTCCGCCAGTGAGAATTTTTTGACGCACGTATGACCTAAACCAGCCTGTAAACCTGGTCGCTACCAGGTTTGTTCTGCATAGCAACCAAGCAGCAAATTATTTGAGCCACATTGATGGAACGGAACGCAAGCTGAAATTAGCGCCCGGATCAGATTTAATCAGGAACAGGGCCCAGGTGTGCTTAACATTGTACACATCTTAACACTTATAAAAACCCAGCGTTTATCATTTCTTTGGATGCCGAAAAGGCCTTTGACTGATTTGAGTGACCCTTTTTGATCTCTGTATTAGAAACATTTTGTTTGGGCTCTAAGTTTATTAATATGATAAAAAATTATGTATTCTGTTCCCATAGCCACTGTTAACTGTGGGGTCATTAACACTAGAACAGCCATGAGGGGTCATTAACACTAGAACAGCCATGAGGGGTCATTAACACTAGAACAGCCATGAGGGGTCATTAACAATAGAACAGCCGTGGGTGGGGTCATTAACACTAGAACAGCCATGACGGGTCATTAACACTAGAACAGCCGTGGGTGGGGTCATTAACACTAGAACAGCCATGGGTGGGGTCATTAACACTAGAATAGCCATGGGTGGGGTCATTTAACACTAGAACAGCCGTGGGTGGGGTCATTAACACTAGAGCAGCCGTGGGTGGGGTCATTTAACACTAGAACAGCCATGGGTGGGGTCATTAACACTAGAACAGCCGTGGGTGGGGTCATTAACACTAGAACAGCCGTGGGTGGGGTCATTAACACTAGAACAGCCATGGGCGCGGTCATTTAACCCTGTGAGTAAAGAAAATGTTATACCTTTGCACTCGATCAAATTTCAGGACCCTCCTTTCATGACTTTTCCTAGATATGTGCGTTCTACCACCCAGTATCCTTAAATGTTCAAAATCACATCAGGATAAGCTAGTATAAACAGGGGTGCACATAACTTTTTGGGGCCAGTGCTCAGAGGAGCACCTAGGGATGCTGCTTGGTGCTCCCCGAGCTCACGAGTCACGACCCGTCCCACAGGATGGATAAAAAAGGGATACATGGATAACTTATATTAGCAAAACGACATTTATTCAAAAATAAGATGAACAAACAAATGATTGTGTGCAAAACAAAAGAAACAAATGAAAAATCAAATGACTGCTCTTTAAGCATGAAAGTCTGTCAGACTCCTTTAAACACAATGAAATCAACTGACATCTCTTTAAGCACTAACTGAATGTCTGTTCTTTAAATACAATGAAATCAACTGATATCTCCTTAAGCACTGCTCTGTTCTGTAAACACTGAAATCAACTTTCAACAAAAAGTTACAACCTAAGCATTTACTTATGCTACAAGCTTAATCATCATCATCACTGCTCTCTTGACTGTTGTTAATACTGTCCTCAATTTCAACCATGGTAGAGGATGTTGTAGGCTATCACTTTAAATAGCTCATTATTTTGATTGTTGCACAAAGTCTTTTTTTTTTCCTTCTAATATAATTCCCAACCATATTCCCTGGGTCAGGGGTCGAGGTGCGATAATGAAGCTGTAAAACAAACGTCTGAACGTTTGAAAGCTTCAGAGAAAAGAAACGTGAAGTGCCTTGGTGTTGTTTTTCCTTTTAGCGACGAGTCGTTCGGGACTGAATTTTCACGTGTCGGCGTGATAACCATGCGATGCGCGATACGCGGAATGAAAGTACAAGTTACGATACTTTCCGAATGTTTTCGTGAGGGGAGTCGCCGTGGTCGTCGTCGGTGGGTACATTGTGGTCATGAAAGGATATGGTATTGGTATTAACGGGCAGTCAGCAGTTAGCAGTAGGAGTTTTGAGGAAGTCAATTCCTCTCCCAGCGCTTCCAGCTGTTGGTGCGCAAGAGCGCGTTCATGCCGCTGATCCTCCGCGCAACATGCATTTTGGCGACGCATGCGCACTGGCGCACCAGTTATGTGCACCCCTGAGTATAAAGCTATTTAGCATTTTTTTATGGCTAATTTACAAGGTGCACCAACTAGTGGTTGTTGTGTGTAAGTAGCAGCTTCCCATTGTAAAGACTAGGGTCATTTGACCCCCGAGGCGGCGATAACTCTAGGGTTAACTCTGAGCGTCTGTCTGACTGACACAGAAGGCCACTCCTAGACCTGTCCATGTTTAACTAGATCTCACTCCTACAACCTTCTGCCCTTTGGCCCCCCCACACCCTCTTCTCTCTGACATGACGGCGTTTACATAAGGGGTTAAAGTTCATACGGATTACAGGATCACGCCGTCAAGGTGAGTTCTCTCTGGAGATCTTAAACTTATAGAAACATGTAAACAACATCTCAAACTATAAAACCACTGACACACGTTGTGTTTCCAGGGTCAGTTGTGAAAAGCAAGGGAATAATAATAATAATAATAATAATATTTTTTACTTTTATAATACTTTATTTGTAAAGCGCTTTTCCTGCAAACGTTGCAGCTCTAAGTGCAATGTCATTATGCTGCAGACAAACCGGTCAGTTCGCTACATGACTGAAGATAACAATGATATTCACCATCTACTTAACACAAGACACTTTCACATGTTTAAGTAACGCTGTGTATCCACTGCTATTACAGACTTTATTCATAAACAGCTATTTATAAACAGGCTGTCTTTTTTACCTGTCCGCCTGTCTCTTTAAATAAGAACCATAACAGTTGTCTTTTTAACGGTCTGTCTGTCTCTTTGGGCCATAATATCTATTAGACGCCCCATGCATTGCACCAGTAAGAGGTTCAGGGTCTCTATGATTCATACAGCTTTGGGATTGTCTCTTGCAGGAACGATGGTGACTCTATCAGCGTGTCTGTGGACTCTCCTGCTTCTCCTACAGAGAGCAGGCTCTCAGAGGTTTACGGTTCACACTCCCTCACGTGTTGATGCTACGCGTGGTGATGACATCATCCTGCCCTGTCACCTCAAACCCAACATCAGTGCTGAGGACATGAGAGTGGAGTGGTTGAGACGCGACTTCTCAGACAATCACGTCCATCTTTACCTTGACGGCAGAGACCAGAACTCAGATCAGATCTGGTCCTACAACGGAAGGACATCGTTGTTTAAAGAGGAACTGAGGAGAGGCAACACCTCCTTGAAGCTGTCTAATGTCCAAGCTACTGATGATGGAACTTATAAATGCCTTATTCAGTCCCCGACCTGGTATGATGATTCTCCTATTCATCTCCATGTTAAAGCTGTAGGGTACCAGCCAGTGGTCAGGTGCATCACTAGATGACGTATTTCATCAGAAGGAACAGAAATAAAATGTGGATTATTATCCACTAGATGATCAGGAGAATGATTAGTTGACAGGCACCTTGGGGTAAGTTATCTCCCTGTAATAAACGTTAAGTTAGTTTAAGTTATGTTCAGAAAGGAGTTGTTTATATTCAGGTTCCACCACATGGGCTGTTCTTTAAAACCTGTTTAAACCTGTTTCAAGTCACGACTAAAAACCCATCTTTTCAATATTGTCACATAGTCCCTCATCCCGTTTGTCTGTCTCTCTGTCTGTCTGTCTGTCTGTCACCTATTCCCTCATCCTGTCTGTCTGTCTCTCTGTCTGTCTTTCACCTAGTCCCCTCATCCTGTCTGTCTGTCTGTCTGTCACCTATTCCCTCATCTTGTAAGTAAGTAAGTAAGTAAAGCTTTATTTATATAGCACCTTTCATACAAGAAATGCAGCTCAAAGTGCTTTACAACAGGAATAAGAACATAAAGTGAACATAAAAACATACAAGCATAGAATGAATATATTAGCAGGGGAAAACAGTCAAAAGAAAAGGTAAAGATTGACAGACTACTATAGACTTTATCAATAGACTTCTTATAGATGTTATTGACAGACTACAGTGGGCATATGCAGATAAGCTAGTTGAAGGCTATATTGAAGAAGTGCGTTTTTAGCTTTCTTTTAAAAATATTTAGTGAGCTGGCTTCCCTGATCTCTAAAGGTAATGTGTTCCAAAGCTTTGGGGCATAGTTGGCAAAGGCTGCGCTCCCGATCTTCTTCTGACTGTTGCTGGGAACCTTTAATAAACCTGCGATAGATGATCTTAGTGTTCTTGAGGGTACATAATTGGCAAGGGAATTAGCAATGTACTTTGGGCCTCGCCCATTAAGGGCTTTGTATATAAGGAGGAGGACCTTAAAATCAACCCTACATGTTACTGGCAGCCAGTGCAGAGTAGCTAGGACCGGAGTAATGTGTTCTCTCCTCTTGGTTCTAGTTAGAAGTCGAGCTGCAGAGTTTTGAATGAGCTGAAGTCTTGCAGTCGTTTTTTTAGGAAGGCCAGTAAAAAGTGTGTTACAGTAATCGAGCCGGTCTGTCTGTCTGTCTGTCTGTCACCTAGTCCCTCATCCTGTCTGTCTGTCTGTCTCACCTAGTCCCTCATCCTGTCTGTCTGTCTGTCACCTAGCAGACAGAGTTGTCTGTACGTGAATATATAATAATAATAATAATAATCTAATCTATAATGGAGGAAAACGTGTCTGTTCATTAAACCTTTGTGAATTCTCTCATGTAATTGATGAAACATGTATCAGTTCATTATTTGCTTGATATATCATATACATTAATACATGATTAAAAGGGGTGGCACCTACGGAAAAACACCAAGTGACAGTCTGTCTGTTGCCCAACTCTCCTCAATGACATTGTGACACATTCTAAAGCTTTGGTCATCTTATCAGGATCTGATGTAACGATCAGACTTTTCTTTCGTCTGAACACATTTCAGCGTTGTTGATCATCATTGACACATCGCTAGTCAACTAACACATCTTGTTCGGTGAGCCTGCTAACAAGGTAAAGTAGTGTTCTAGTTAACTAGGTAACAATTTAAAGTAGTGTTCTAGTTAACTAGGTAACAATGTAAAGTAGTGTTGTAGTTAACTAGGTAACAATGTAAAGTAGTGTTGTAGTTAACTAGGTAACAATGTAAAGTAGTGTTGTAGTTGACTAGGTAACAATGTAAAGTAGTGTTGTAGTTAACTAGGTAACAATGTAAAGTAGTGTTCTAGTTAACTAGGTAACAATGTAAAGTAGTGTTCTAGTTAACTAGGTAACAATGTAAAGTAGTGTTCTAGTTAACTAGGCAACAATGTAAAGTAGTGTTGTAGTTAACTAGGTAACAATGTAAAGTAGTGTTGTAGTTAACTAGGTAACAATGTAAAGTAGTGTTGTAGTTAACTAGGTAACAATGTAAAGTAGTGTTGTAGTTAACTAGGTAACAATGTAAAGTAGTGTTGTAGTTAACTAGGTAACAATGTAAAGTAGTGTTGTAGTTAACTAGGTAACAATGTAAAGTAGTGTTCTAGTTAACTAGGTAACAATGTAAAGTAGTGTTCTAGTTAACTAGGTAACAATGTAAAGTAGTGTTCTAGTTAACTAGGTAACAATGTAATGTAGCGTTCTAGTTAACTAGGTAACAATGTAAAGTAGTGTTGTAGTTAACTAGGTAACAATGTAAAGTAGTGTTGTAGTTGACTAGGTAATGTAGTGGTTTTTATATTATGTTATACTGAGAAATGTAAGTCTCTACAGTAGTGGCAAAGCACTCAAGGAAGGCCCATTTCCTTCCTGAAGGGGTATGAGCCAAGATATGTGGCGCAGTGAACAATTCTGAGTATGGACAGGGCCCATAACTTATGTAATCACAGATTTGTATAATATGATTGGTTCCCAAGATTGGTGACCTCATGACCAAGGATAGTTATAAATATGAGTCCCACCATTGTTGGGCCAGGCTTTTGCTTGCTCCTGGCTGCTACGCTCATGTAACCATTTTGCTTAATAAAAGGCCTCTTTGGAGACAGTTGATCGAAGCTCTTTGTGCTTTGTAGGTTATACTAAATCTATTAATAATCGATTAAAGGCCACAATAATAACAATGTAAAGTAGTGTTGTAGTTAATTAACACTAGAACCGCCGTGGGTGAGGTCATTAACACTAGAACAGTCGTGGGTGGGGTCATTAACACTAGAACAGCCCTGGGTGGGGTCATTAACACTAGAACAGCCGTGGGTGGGGTCATTAACACTAGAACAGCCGTGGGTGGGGTCATTAACACTAGAACAGCCATGGGTGGGGTCAGTGGCGGACTGGCCACCGGGCAAGCCTGGCAAATGCCAGGAGGGCCGCGAGACTCTGGGCCGCTCAGAATGTATTATATTTTAAAAATATATATATATTTGTAATTTTGTCTCTGGTGATTTTCATTGAAAATAACTTATTTCAGCATACCGCGGCCCAAAACATTTTATATCGGCCGGGCCATCCACGCAGTTCTGCGCGTATGCCCAGGGCCCTAAACCAATAGGAGCAGAGCTCCCCTATGGGGCGGAGCTCCACGATATAGAAGGATAGTTATGGAGATATACTCCAGTTCTATGAGTGGAGCGGAGCCCAATAGGGCTGCTGGCCCACTTCGACTTGTTCAAACCCGGCTGTATTGTATGTTTGGGAGAATGAGGGAACGGAGGACGCCCGTTTTATAGCACCCCAGGGCGGGCGCGGACATCGAACTGGAGTATATCTCCATAACTATCGTAGTCAGCTCTATATCGCCAGTGGACACGCACCTCATGTCATCATTCCGTTTATAACAGCAGTTAACGTTACACTGCTTTCATTTTCAGAATGGGGGAATTTGACGAGAGCGATGCAGTTAATGTGCAACAACTGGATGCAGGGAGCAAGTGTAGTTGGAAGTAGGAATGCAGCGAAATTCGCATGTATTGGGCCGAAAATAGCGCAAAAAAGTACATTCGGTGTGAAAAGGCTATTGAAAGAGATATTGACTGATGACTGCCTACTGATAATACATATAATTACAGCAAACATGTTGGTAGTTTGGCATCTGTCCTCTGACTTTTTATGTTAACAATCCGTGTTGCGTGTTGCGTTTGGAAATAGGGCTGTTGTGTCGCAAATGCCAGGGCTGTTTTTTGATTCCAGTCCGCCCCTGGGTGGGGTCATTAACACTAGAACAGCCACAGGTGGGGTCATTAACACTAGAACAGCCGTGGGTGGGGTCATTAACACTAGAACAGCCCTGGGTGGGGTCAATAACACTAGAACAGCCACAGGTGGGGTCATTAACACTAGAACAGCCATGGGTGGGGTCATTAACACTAGAACAGCCATGGGTGGGGTCATTAACACTAGAACAGTCGTGGGTGGGGTCATTAACACTAGAACAGCCATGGGTGGGGTCATTAACACTAGAACAGTCGTGGGTGGGGTCATTAACACTAGAACAGCCGTGGGTGGGGTCATTAACACTAGAACAGCCATGGGTGGGGTCATTAACACTAGAACAGCCCTGGGTGGGGTCATTAACACTAGAACAGCCGTGGGTGGGGTCATTAACACTAGAACAGCCATGGGTGGGGTCATTAACACTAGAACAGTCGTGGGTGGGGTCATTAACACTAGAACAGCCCTGGGTGGGGTCATTAACACTAGAACAGCCGTGGGTGGGGTCATTAACACTAGAACAGCCGTGGGTGGGGTCATTAACACTAGAACAGCCATGGGTGGGGTCATTAACACTAGAACAGCCATGGGTGGGGTCATTAACACTAGAACTGCCATGGGTGGGGTCATTAACACTAGAACAGTCGTGGGTGGGGTCATTAACACTAGAACAGCCCTGGGTGGGGTCATTAACACTAGAACAGCCATGGGTGGGGTCATTAACACTAGAACAGTCGTGGGTGGGGTCATTAACACTAGAACAGCCCTGGGTGGGGTCATTAACACTAGAACAGCCCTGGGTGGGGTCATTAACACTAGAACAGCCATGGGTGGGGTCATTAACACTAGAACAGCCATGGGTGGGGTCATTAACACTAGAACAGCCATGGGTGGGGTCATTAACACTAGAACAGCCATGGGTGGGGTCATTAACACTAGAACAGCCATGGGTGGGGTCATTAACACTAGAACAGCCATGGGTGGGGTCATTAACACTAGAACAGCCATGGGTGGGGTCATTAACACTAGAACAGCCGTGGGTGGGGTCATTAACACTAGAACAGTCGTGGGTGGGGTCATTAACACTAGAACAGTCGTGGGTGGGGTCATTAACACTAAAACAGTCGTGGGTGGGGTCATTAACACTAAAACAGTCGTGGGTGGGGTCATTAACACTAGAACAGCCATGGGTGGGGTCATTAACACTAGAACAGCCGTGGGTGGGGTCATTAACACTAGAACAGTCGTGGGTGGGGTCATTAACACTAGAACAGTCGTGGGTGGGGTAATTAACACTAGAACAGCCATGGGTGGGGGCATTAACACTAGAACAGTCGTGGGTGGGGTCATTAACACTAGAACAGCCATGGGTGGGGTCATTAACACTAGAACAGTCGTGGGTGGGGTCATTAACACTAAAACAGTTGTGGGTGGGGTCATTAACACTAGAACAGCCATGGGTGGGGTCATTAACACTAGAACAGCCGTGGGTGGGGTCATTAACACTACAGCACAGTATGGACAGGGCCCATAACTTATGTAATCACAGATTTGTATAATATGATTGGTTCCCAAGATTGGTGACCTCATGACCAAGGATAGTTATAAATATGAGTCCCACCATTGTTGGGCCAGGCTTTTGCTTGCTCCTGGCTGCTACGCTCATGTAACCATTTTGCTTAATAAAAGGCCTCTTTGGAGACAGTTGATCGAAGCTCTTTGTGCTTTGTAGGTTATACTAAATCTATTAATAATCGATTAAAGGCCACAATAATAACAATGTAAAGTAGTGTTGTAGTTAATTAACACTAGAACCGCCGTGGGTGGGGTCATTAACACTAGAACAGTCGTGGGTGGGGTCATTAACACTAGAACAGCCCTGGGTGGGGTCATTAACACTAGAACAGCCCTGGGTGGGGTCATTAACACTAGAACAGCCGTGGGTGGGGTCATTAACACTAGAACAGCCATGGGTGGGGTCAGTGGCGGACTGGCCACCGGGCAAGCCTGGCAAATGCCAGGAGGGCCGCGAGACTCTGGGCCGCTCAGAATGTATTATATTTTAAAAATATATATATATTTGTAATTTTGTCTCTGGTGATTTTCATTGAAAATAACTTATTTCAGCATACCGCGGCCCAAAACATTTTATATCGGCCGGGCCATCCACGCAGTTCTGCGCGTATGCCCAGGGCCCTAAACCAATAGGAGCAGAGCTCCCCTATGGGGCGGAGCTCCACGATATAGAAGGATAGTTATGGAGATATACTCCAGTTCTATGAGTGGAGCGGAGCCCAATAGGGCTGCTGGCCCACTTCGACTTGTTCAAACCCGGCTGTATTGTATGTTTGGGAGAATGAGGGAACGGAGGACGCCCGTTTTATAGCACCCCAGGGCGGGCGCGGACATCGAACTGGAGTATATCTCCATAACTATCGTAGTCAGCTCTATATCGCCAGTGGACACGCACCTCATGTCATCATTCCGTTTATAACAGCAGTTAACGTTACACTGCTTTCATTTTCAGAATGGGGGAATTTGACGAGAGCGATGCAGTTAATGTGCAACAACTGGATGCAGGGAGCAAGTGTAGTTGGAAGTAGGAATGCAGCGAAATTCGCATGTATTGGGCCGAAAATAGCGCAAAAAAGTACATTCGGTGTGAAAAGGCTATTGAAAGAGATATTGACTGATGACTGCCTACTGATAATACATATAATTACAGCAAACATGTTGGTAGTTTGGCATCTGTCCTCTGACTTTTTATGTTAACAATCCGTGTTGCGTGTTGCGTTTGGAAATAGGGCTGTTGTGTCGCAAATGCCAGGGCTGTTTTTTGATTCCAGTCCGCCCCTGGGTGGGGTCATTAACACTAGAACAGCCACAGGTGGGGTCATTAACACTAGAACAGCCGTGGGTGGGGTCATTAACACTAGAACAGCCCTGGGTGGGGTCAATAACACTAGAACAGCCACAGGTGGGGTCATTAACACTAGAACAGCCACAGGTGGGGTCATTAACACTAGAACAGCCATGGGTGGGGTCATTAACACTAGAACAGCCATGGGTGGGGTCATTAACACTAGAACAGTCGTGGGTGGGGTCATTAACACTAGAACAGCCATGGGTGGGGTCATTAACACTAGAACAGTCGTGGGTGGGGTCATTAACACTAGAACAGCCGTGGGTGGGGTCATTAACACTAGAACAGCCATGGGTGGGGTCATTAACACTAGAACAGCCCTGGGTGGGGTCATTAACACTAGAACAGCCGTGGGTGGGGTCATTAACACTAGAACAGCCATGGGTGGGGTCATTAACACTAGAACAGTCGTGGGTGGGGTCATTAACACTAGAACAGCCCTGGGTGGGGTCATTAACACTAGAACAGCCCTGGGTGGGGTCATTAACACTAGAACAGCCGTGGGTGGGGTCATTAACACTAGAACAGCCATGGGTGGGGTCATTAACACTAGAACAGCCATGGGTGGGGTCATTAACACTAGAACAGCCATGGGTGGGGTCATTAACACTAGAACAGCCATGGGTGGGGTCATTAACACTAGAACTGCCATGGGTGGGGTCATTAACACTAGAACAGTCGTGGGTGGGGTCATTAACACTAGAACAGCCCTGGGTGGGGTCATTAACACTAGAACAGCCATGGGTGGGGTCATTAACACTAGAACAGTCGTGGGTGGGGTCATTAACACTAGAACAGCCCTGGGTGGGGTCATTAACACTAGAACAGCCCTGGGTGGGGTCATTAACACTAGAACAGCCATGGGTGGGGTCATTAACACTAGAACAGCCATGGGTGGGGTCATTAACACTAGAACAGCCATGGGTGGGGTCATTAACACTAGAACAGCCATGGGTGGGGTCATTAACACTAGAACAGCCATGGGTGGGGTCATTAACACTAGAACAGCCATGGGTGGGGTCATTAACACTAGAACAGCCGTGGGTGGGGTCATTAACACTAGAACAGTCGTGGGTGGGGTCATTAACACTAGAACAGTCGTGGGTGGGGTCATTAACACTAAAACAGTCGTGGGTGGGGTCATTAACACTAGAACAGCCATGGGTGGGGTCATTAACACTAGAACAGCCGTGGGTGGGGTCATTAACACTAGAACAGTCGTGGGTGGGGTCATTAACACTAGAACAGTCGTGGGTGGGGTCATTAACACTAGAACAGCCATGGGTGGGGTCATTAACACTAGAACAGTCGTGGGTGGGGTCATTAACACTAGAACAGCCATGGGTGGGGTCATTAACACTAGAACAGCCGTGGGTGGGGTCATTAACACTAGAACAGTCGTGGGTGGGGTCATTAACACTAGAACAGCCCTGGGTGGGGTCATTAACACTAGAACAGCCGTGGGTGGGGTCATTAACACTAGAACAGCCATGGGTGGGGTCATTAACACTAGAACTGCCATGGGTGGGGTCATTAACACTAGAACAGTCGTGGGTGGGGTCATTAACACTAGAACAGCCCTGGGTGGGGTCATTAACACTAGAACAGCCATGGGTGGGGTCATTAACACTAGAACAGTCGTGGGTGGGGTCATTAACACTAGAACAGCCCTGGGTGGGGTCATTAACACTAGAACAGCCCTGGGTGGGGTCATTAACACTAGAACAGCCATGGGTGGGGTCATTAACACTAGAACAGCCATGGGTGGGGTCATTAACACTAGAACAGCCATGGGTGGGGTCATTAACACTAGAACAGCCATGGGTGGGGTCATTAACACTAGAACAGCCATGGGTGGGGTCATTAACACTAGAACAGCCATGGGTGGGGTCATTAACACTAGAACAGCCGTGGGTGGGGTCATTAACACTAGAACAGTCGTGGGTGGGGTCATTAACACTAGAACAGTCGTGGGTGGGGTCATTAACACTAAAACAGTCGTGGGTGGGGTCATTAACACTAGAACAGCCATGGGTGGGGTCATTAACACTAGAACAGCCGTGGGTGGGGTCATTAACACTAGAACAGTCGTGGGTGGGGTCATTAACACTAGAACAGTCGTGGGTGGGGTCATTAACACTAGAACAGCCATGGGTGGGGTCATTAACACTAGAACAGTCGTGGGTGGGGTCATTAACACTAGAACAGCCATGGGTGGGGTCATTAACACTAGAACAGCCGTGGGTGGGGTCATTAACACTAGAACAGTCGTGGGTGGGGTCATTAACACTAGAACAGCCATGGGTGGGGTCATTAACACTAGAACAGCCATAGGTGGGGTCATTAACACTAGAACAGCCATGGGTGGGGTAATTTAAACCTGTGAGTAAAGAAAATGTTAAATCTTTGCACTCGATCAAATTTCAGGACCCTCCTTTCATGACTTTTCCTAGATATGTGCGTTCTACCACCCAGTATCCTTACATTTGCAAAATCACATCAGGATAAGCTAGTATAAAGCTATTTAGCATTTCTTCTGTGTAGGAGGCAGGCTAATTTACAAGGTGCACCAACTAGTGATTGTTGTGTGTAAGTAGCAGCTTCCCATTGTAAAGACTATGGTCATTTGACCCCCGAGGCGGCTCTTATAGTAGGTTGCGCCGTCAAGGTGAGTTCTCTCTGGAGATCTTAAACTTATAGAATCATGTAAACAACTTCTCAAACTATAAAACCACTGACACACGTTGTGTTTCTCGGGTCAGTTGTGAGAAGCAAGGGAATGGCATTATGCTGCAGACAAACCGGTCAGTTCGCTACATGACTGAAGATAACAATGATATTCAACATCTACTTAACATGAGACACTTTCACATGTTTAAGTAACGCTGTGTATCCACTGCTATTATAGACTTTATAAACAGGCTGTTTATATAGCTATTTATAAACAGGCTGTCTTTTTTACCTGTCCGCCTGTCTCTTGAAATAAGGGCCATAAAAGTTGTCTTTTTAACGGTCTGTCTGTCTCTTTGGGCCATAATATCTATTAGACGCCCCATGCATTGCACCAGTAAGAGGTTCAGGGTCTCTATGATTCATACAGCTTTGGGATTGTCTCTTGCAGGAATGATGGTGACTCTATCAGCGTGTCTGTGGACTCTCCTGCTTCTCCTACAGAGAGCAGGCTCTCAGAGGTTTACGGTTCACACTCCCTCACGTGTTGATGCTACGCGTGGTGATGACATCATCCTGCCCTGTCACCTCAAACCCAACATCAGTGCTGAGGACATGAGAGTGGAGTGGGTGAGACCACGCTTCTCAGACCCTCGCGTCCATCTTTACCTTGACGGCAGAGACCAGAATGAACATCAGATCGGGTCCTACAGAGGAAGGACATCGTTGTTTAAAGAGGAACTGAGGAGAGGCAACACCTCCTTGAAGCTGTCTAATGTCCAAGCTACTGATGATGGAACTTATAAATGCCTTATTCTGCTCCATAAGTTGATGTATGATGATTCTCCTATTCAACTCCATGTTAAAGCTGTAGGGTCCCAGCCAGTGGTCTCCATTGAGGGACACAGAGAGGGGGGGATGGGTCTGCTGTGTGAATCTAGAGGCTGGCACCCTGAGCCTGACATGGTGTGGCAGGACAGTGAAGGAGTCCCTCTCTCTGCTGGACCTCCAGAGACACACAGAAATGGTGCGGGACTCTACACAGTCAAACGACATGTCATTGTACAGGAGACAAACACCAACAAGTACATCTGTAGAGTTCAACACCACCAGACCAAGGAGATGTTGGAGACAGAGTGTCACGTCCCTAATGAGCTGTTTGACCTCACACACCCCTGGATAGTGTCCCTTGCTGTGGTCTCCACTCTGGGAGGTCTCACTGTGATTGGACTAGCTTCACTCATATTCATGTACAGATCCAAGACAGTTCGTATCAATGGAGAGAAGGACGATGTCTTTGCTGTATTGGCTTATATGTTCAGACACCATGCTGTGGACGTGACTCTGGACCCTGATACAGCATATCCCAGACTCATCCTGTCAGAAGACGGGAAACAAGTGAGATGTGGAGACACATGGCAGAACCTCCCTGACAACCCACAGAGGTTTCATCTGTTTCCATCTGTCCTGGGAGAGGAGGGCTTCTCCTCAGGGAGATTCTACTACGAGGTGGAGGTGAAGGACAAGACTATCTGGACTGTAGGAGTGGCCAGAGAGTCCATCAACAGGAAGGGGATGATCACAGCTAGCCCTGAGTGTGGATACTGGACTGTGGGGCTGCTGAATGGGAAGTACGTGGCTCTCACTGGCCCCCCTGTCCTCCTCTCTCTCCGTCTGCGGCCCCAGAAGGTGGGGGTGTTTGTAGATTATGAGGAGGGTCGGGTCTCCTTCTCTGACGTGGACAACAGGTCTCATATCTACTCCTTCACTGGCGTCACCTTCACTGAGAAACTCTATCTATACTTCTACACTGGCCTTACTAAGTATGGTGAGGCCCCACTGGTCATCACTCCTGTGACCCCCCCCAGTGTGACCCCCCCCAGTGTGACCCCCCCCAGTGTGACCCCCCCCAGTGTGACCCCCCCCAGTGTGACCCCCCCCCAGTGTGACCCCCCCCCAGTGTGACCCCCCCCAGTGTGACCCCCCCCAGTGTGACCCCCCCCAGTGTGACCCCCCCCAGTGTGACCCCCCCCCAGTGTGACCCCCCTCCAGTGTGACCCCCCCTATGTCCTCCACTGTTAGAGAGCTTGCCTTCACAGCTGCCTCACACTGCCTGTTGATGCGTCTCAACATGTGTTGCTGTTGTTGAAGGTTGTGTTTTAACTCTTTGTTGTGTTTTAACTCTTTGTTGTGTTTTAACTCTTTGTTGTGTTGTAACTCTTTGTTGTGTTTTAACTCTTTGTTATGTTTTAACTCTTTGTTGTGTTTTAACTGGTCGTCACTCAAAATAAATACAGAACTCCATCTGGAAATTGAAAATGTCAAAATCGATAGAGTATATGAAATCAAGTTTTTCGGTGTCTTAATAGACCACAAACTCTGCTGGAAACCACAAAATATCTGTGCTCAAAGGTTGCGAGAAGCTTGGGAATTCTGGGTAAAATGAAATATATCTTAAATCAGAAATCACTATACACAGTTTGGGGAAATACATATAAAACCAACCTACAAAAGATATGCACATTGCAAAAAAGAGCTATAAGGATTGTTCATCATGCTGGTTATAGAGATCATACCAATTATTTATTTTTCAAAAGTCAAACTCTGAAATGTGAAGATTTGGTTGAATTCAAAACTGCACAATTCATGTTTAAAGTAACACAAAAAAAAATCATGAGCAGAGATGGGGGTTATAATCTAAGAGGGGAATTGAATCTAAAACAACCTATTGTCCGTACAACGCTCAAAAGCAAGTGCATCTCAGTGTGTGGGGTATCCATTTGGAATGGCCTTGATGTAACAATAAAAACAAGTAATACTATTAAAATGTTTAAAAGCAAATATAAACAGGAATTCTTTGATAAATACTGTATAAGTTAGAGACCCAACTGGTCCAGAACGCTGCTGCCCGTATTGTCACCAGAACCCCTGTCATCAGTCACATCACCCCCATTCTACACCAACTCCACTGGCTCCCCATCAAACACCGCATCGATTACAAAATCCTTCTCCATACTTTCAAGGCCATCCATAACCTCGCCCCTCCATACCTGTCCGACCTCCTCCACATCAACATTCCCACCCGGTCCCTCAGGTCTGCCTCCTCCATCAACCTGACCGTCCCCCCAGCCCGTCTGTCCACCATGGGGTTTAGAGCCTTCAGCCGCTCCGCCCCTCGCCTCTGGAACTCCCTCCCCCCCCGACATCAGGAACATTGATTCAATCTCCTCATTCAAAACCCACCTGTTTACGCAGGCATACCCGTGTTGATTTACTGTTCCCGTGCTGCTCTGCTGCTGGCTATGTTTTATACTGTATATTTCTATGTATTTTGTGTTTTGAATTTTGTGGCTGTTTTTAGATTTGTTGTTGTACGGCGACCTTGAGTGCCATGAAAGGCGCCTTATAAAATAAATGTATTATTATTATTATTATTAGAGGAGCTTGAAAATAACGTGAAGTAGTATTTTTGTAATTATTATAGTTATTGATATGATGCGTTTTTGTGTGACTATGCCAAAATGTTGTGTGCCTATCAAATATTGCTATACTCATTGTTTAACCTTAAACATATTTTGGGTGTGCCCACTCTCAGTACAACATATTTAGGAGCAGGCACATACCATATCAAGTAACAGTGAGACCAGTTTAACTCTAAGGACATTGGAGACTTGTCCAGTGGTCAGCAGAAGACAGAACAGCATGAACACAGAATAGCCATGTATGGGAACTAATGTCACTATTGTAAGTTACGAGGTAAAAGCTATTTCCTCTCTGAGAACTGTATATAAGCTGTAACAAACATCAGTACTTTGCTTGGCATCTCTATGCCACAGCCAGGCTCGGCACCAGCCATGTCGTAGCCATGCTTGAAGCTTGGACTTAACAGAGCATGCTGCCTTGGAAACATCTGTACATGGGAATGCAACCCAGATCTGCCTAATACAATGATTACGATTCAACCTTCTCTCTGAGTCATCAATATATAATTTCCGGCCACGTGACCAAGAAAGATCTCCTTATATCAAATGGCGTCACGAACAGGATGCTAGATTCAGCGAAACAGGTAAGGCACAATGTAATTATTTGCTTAACCTGAATTGCTGTTCTAGAACGAATCTAATTTTTTTCAAAAAGGAGATGTATTGATATTGGAAAGTACTAAATTAAAATAATAGTTTGAATAGAAGGCGCTGTATAGTCAAAGACGGTGGTCAAAACACTGAGAGTTAGGATTTATTGAGATTCTGAACTTTGTAAGGAACAAAGCAGAAGTCTATTATGTTTATCTGTAAGGTACAGAAATATATTTATTGTGTATTAAGTTAGGGACAAGACCTTAAATACGTGATTGAAAGCACAGCACTTTGAGGAAAACTAAGTTTGAAAAGATTTGGCCATAATATTTAAAAGACTCTAAGAGAAGTTTCAATCAACATAATTGATTACTAAAACCGCATGTCTATTAACATCATGGGAAGCAAACTAGTATGAATGGCATGCAGAATGTTATCATTAAGAATGAAATGAATAACAACCATATTTCTGAACCAAGCTTCACAACAGGGCGAGAGTGTTAAAACTCTGACCCTAGGCTATTAATAGAACGGAGACTGCTCCTGTAACCAAACACACACACACACACACACACACATTGAGCTACAACATACAACAACTAGACAAATTTGTCTCATATTGAAATTATCATGCAAATCTGTGTTGATTCAGCAGACATATAACATTTTGATTGATTTAGTGAACAGAGAAATACACATTAAGACTCTAAGACTGTGAAACATCAAAGGAGGACATTTCTGATGGAGAAAACACAATTCAGCAAGAAAGACCTGGAATGTATTCTGACAATGCCTGTCGATTCTATTTCCTGACAGAATCAAGGAAATCAAGAGACATTGAGCGAAGGACTCAGAGACCGAGATGCTGTTCAGATCTGGTCTATATTAACCATTGCAGAAGTGGGGAGAGAATGTTGCAGATGCTGAAGGAAGCTATTGCCGGATGAAACAAGAGAAATGAGACAAACTAATGACATTTCAATGTGACAAACAATGGAAATGTTAATTCTTATGATTTAAGACAGAGACATGATGATGACAAGAGAGACTTACACATACTTTTATGTAGTCGTAATTGTTCAATTGTACTGACGCACACAACTAACAGTGTCATCAGCAGTAAACAGCTGAATTATACCATGCACACACTATTCATGGCATGAACTTACAAACTTTCTTCTAGGAATTCTAAGGGACGGGAACAACAGTCCAGATAACCCAATTAACAAACTTATGCTTAACATCTGTATTTTTGTTTCCAACTGTTTCTGAGCAGGTTAATTCCACAATCAATTGATGGAGAGCCTAAGATTTTATAGACTTAAGTCAAGAAAAGGAGGGGTGTAGTGTAATGATAATGCTAAAATTGCCTTAAGTTGATAAAACCTATTAACGCTGTGAACAGAGGCAAGAACACGTGCAAGACTGATGACCATCAAAGAATCAAATAGCACTCCTTGTTACCAGAAACACAAGGCCGTTCCTTTGATTGAAGATCTACTTCCAGACATTGTTATATTGACATATAATGTACTTTGTATGATGGAACCGATGCCTAATTTATTTCTGATGTGGTCATTCATTGACTTTGTTAAGAACTCCACATGTTTTTCAATAGAAATAATTTACCAGTCAAATTAATCTTACATCATGGGGAAAAAAAAGAGTGAGCTGATATGATGCGTTTTTGTGTGACTATGCCAAAATGTTGTGTGCCTATCAAATATTGCTATACTCATTGTTTAACCTTAAACATATTTTGGGTGTGCCCACTCTCAGTACAACATATTTAGGAGCAGGCACATACCATATCAAGTAACAGTGAGACCAGTTTAACTCTAAGGACATTGGAGACTTGTCCAGTGGTCAGCAGAAGACAGAACAGCATGAACACAGAATAGCCATGTATGGGAACTAATGTCACTATTGTAAGTTACGAGGTAAAAGCTATTTCCTCTCTGAGAACTGTATATAAGCTGTAACAAACATCAGTACTTTGCTTGGCATCTCTATGCCACAGCCAGGCTCGGCACCAGCCATGTCGTAGCCATGCTTGAAGCTTGGACTTAACAGAGCATGCTGCCTTGGAAACATCTGTACATGGGAATGCAACCCAGATCTGCCTAATACAATGATTACGATTCAACCTTCTCTCTGAGTCATCAATATATAATTTCCGGCCACGTGACCAAGAAAGATCTCCTTATATCAGTTATATAGTTATCTTTTGCTATAGTGGATAGGTATATTATTTTTGATATTGATAGATAGTTTATTGCATAATAATATGATATTGTAAGGAAGGGGCAGGACCAGATAAGCTTTGCTTCTTTCTGTCCCTTCTCGAACAAAACCATTGTTGACTATTACTTCCATGTCTAGGAAGATATATTTTATTTTAATGTATATCTTATTTAATTTTTATTTTGTTTTATTTTATTTTTTTTTAATGTTAATTTAGTTTTTGTAATTTTTTTGTTATTACAAATGTGTGTGTTTTTATGGTTGAAATGTTCGAGATGAATAAAGATCAAATCAAATCAACTCTTTGTTGTGTTTTAACTCTTTGTTGTGTTTTAACTCTTTGTTGTGTTTTAACTCTTTGTTGTGTTTTAACTCTTTGTCTTTCTGTTGAACTAAAAAGCCCAATGCCTATGTAGCTTAGACTTGGCATTATACGCCCTGCTGTTGTATTCAAGTTTACAAAGTAAGCCAAACTATTTGAGATACGACTTGTTGCATTGACTATGTTGCTTTATGAATGAATGAATGAATGAATGAATGAATGGTCTTTATTGTCATTGCTATAGTACAGGTACCAAACAACG